>NC_041388.1:497364233-497374795 GCF_002162155.2 Triticum dicoccoides | reverse complement strand
CCCCAAACACCAACACACGAGCACATTAACACCCCTCTCTCTTGTAAAGTCCGGACCCCAACATAGGTCTCTATCACTTTGTCTCTCGGGCATGCACACATCTCTTCCCTCACTCTCTAGGTCTCCCGCTATCTCTCTTACCCAAGCACACGCACTATGTAGAGTGTATATTTCCCATACACACAAAACGTCGCCCCCAAACGTCTATCTCCCTAGTTATGTGGTTCTCGCGCACTCACCTCACACACCGCCCCCACTGCAAACAAGTACACTTTGTCTCCTTGTGCACCACTCTCCTCTTTCAATCTCTCCCACATGCGGACCCGCCCCAGCTCCTTCCCTGTATACATATATGTCGTGACTCTTTGCATAGCTCCCTAATGTATAATCATTCTCGATTTTGCACATTGTTCTCTACACCATCTATTCTAGCTCTCTCATGAAGTCCCTATCACACACACGATGACTCGCTTCCCTTGCGTCTCCGTTCATAGGCCAATTTCGGACAACATCAACATTGTCTCCCTATCTATACGCCATTTATGGACACAAACGACCCCTCTCGCCCCCTCTCTTCCTCTCTCTCTCTCTCCAACGCTAGCTCTCTCTTTCTCTCGCTCTCACACCCCTCTCCCACACACACACTCGATGTCTCTTCCAAATAGTCTGCTCCCCCCGCCCGCACCCGTGCTATCTTGCTACTACACATGTCACACCATTCCCCCTTCCCTTATACTAGGTTTACATCATCAGTGGTCTCTCTACTCCACATACACTCTCTCTCCCTCTCACACACAAACGCGTGCACAAACACACACAGACACGCACAAACACCCATTTACCTGGATCCTCATCTCTCCTCATGTCTGCATGTGTATCTCACACACTCACTCTCTAATTATGTATATGTGTCTCCACGTTACACAACACAAAGCCCCATGTACATGTCTCTCTCCATCCTCCACACACATAGACACAAAGAATCTGGTATCATTGCCTCAATCTCTAACATATCACACACGCACACACTCTCTCTCTCTCTCTCTCTCTCTCTCTCTCTCTCTCGCAAACATGCTCAACAAGGGTTTTCCCGTGAATAACTTACCGTCTATTCATGAACAGTCGTGGCAGTACGGCGAACACGAGACGAGAAAAAGAATAAATCTACACGTGCTTAGACCACCTAGTATGACTACTAGGACTAGAGAAAGCCAAAAAGCACGCCGCCGTCACCCCCTCCTTGTCGGCGATGGGAAAATCTTTGTTTTACATAGTCGAGAAGTCATTATGCTAAGGCCCCACATGCCGAGGCATTGAATAGAATGTAGATGCTAGTTTACGGAAGCAAGTATCGATAATACGTTTGTATCTCCATACTTATATTTCTTCTCTTATAAAAAACTGAGTTGGTGATGATGGTACGTGTGCCATCTTGCAATATAGACCGTCTGATCTATATCCGACGGATGGAAATTAAACTAAAACATACCCGGACCCCTCTCCACATTTGCAGACAAGGCCTTCCCTCGTTCATCCTTATCTCCAACAAACCTCATTGTTGAGCAATTAAGAAAGGAAGCCTCTAGAACAAACTGGCCTGGTGGCCGCTGCCGACGTCGTCAATCCCCATGCCTCCGCTCAGTTCGACCACCAACCACCACCACACCCCACTCCTCTTCACCTTATCTCATATTTCTCGAGATATCATTAGTTTTTACACATGGGATTACTCCTGCAAGGGTCAATCACAACAAGTCTTTTATAAAAAAATGCATCTTGATGGTCCGTGCAATGCACGGATCTTGCTAGTACTCCTACACAAGACTAAGTTGGTGATGCTGGTGTGTCTGCCATCCGTTGTTTCTGACCATTAGATCTACATCTAACGATTATGAGGTAAGTTGTTGCCTTTTCTCACCAACATCCCACTTGTCTACCAATTTGCCGAAAAACCCATAATTAGTATCTTAAAACCAACCACATCCCTCCCTGACCTCACCAAAACAGCCCAAGGAATATATTCTAATTGAAACATAATATGTCTCTAGTGACATATGTATATCAAAATTAGAGTGTTTTGTACCAAGTTTGTGAGTAAGTATTATTCTAATTATGATTCGTTGCAACGGACATAAACATTGCTAGTATTTCCAACCATGCATTTCTTTTCCTAGTATTCCATAGTTTCGAGTTTTCCATCAAGATATTAGTCACTCATGGTTGATATTTACTTTCAATCATGTACACATATGCACTATGTAACTAGCCTTGCTTATTGTCTTCCAAAGCTTAACTTTCACTCCTACTTACAATATGTAGAGTATTTAACAAAAAACTACCACTTTCAACCAGCCCTAGGAGGAATCTATTGTATAAAAAATAGCAAAAACATACCCAAAATTTCTTAATCCACGCCAAAAACTACCTAGTACTCCTACCAATTAGGTTCATTTAAACCCATTTATGACAGGGTTGGCCCACATGTCCGTGCTGACGAGGCAGCTTAAACCAACACATTTTGTTTGACCGTTGACACGAGGGACCCACATCTGACCTTCTATCCTGTTATTCCCCCTCAAATCATTATTTTTCCAGAACATTACTTCAAACAGTATTGATGCGTGTTCGTCGGTGGCGCCGGTGATGAGCGAGTTCGCCGCTGCTCCGTCGGACGGGCCGGACGCCACGCTGGCCTCCGCACGGGTTGGCAGGCTGGCCCGAGCGTCACTCACGAGCGAGCAAGCCGCCGCGCTGGCCTTCGCTCGAGCCAGATGGCTGCCTTAGCGCGGCGCGCGCGAGCAAGCCGCCACGCTGCCTTGCCAATCTAGCTAGCAAACCTTGCAAACAAGCAGCTGGATGGAGCTATCTTGGCTAGCTAGCGGCCGCGAGCGCCCTACGGAGCTGGCATCTGGGCTGCCGCAACATGGGCTCCGCACCGCCGGCGGTTTTGACCTCGCCTTTTGCCGGCGGCGATAGCTGCGTCCCATGGCCGAGGATGACTAGGTGGACGGGCCGGAGGTAGGAGGTCACTTGAGGATTTTTGTTGGTAAGAGCATGTACAATGGTTGATAACGTAGCCTTATCTTAAGTCTGCCACGTTTGCAAGTGGTAGTAGTTTCTTGGCATTTTAGTGGTTTCTTGCATTATTAGAGCAAGTACAATAGAGCTGAGTCAGCGGGCTATAAGAAATAAACTACTACTACATGTTGGCTATAAGATGGGTTGTAGATGATATGGCACTGGCTTATAGCCAACAGCTGGCTATACTATTAACCATGCTCTTAGGGGTTTCTTGTAAGGAACAATGTACGTACTACTAGCGACAAAAGGCGATTCTAGGTTGCGTTGTACTCCAACGAGTACTACTAGTGGTCGCGGGAGTGTATACCTCGTTTTGTGGGTTCGATCCCGGCCGAACACACATCGGCCTTTTTTTTAAAATAGTACTACTACACTTCGCTGCGAGCCAATATTTTACACGGGTAGTTTGAGTTTTGAAGTCAAACGGACGTGCGGCCCCACAATCTGGGTGCATGGACAGCCTAGCCACGTGAACGGGTTTTCCTTCCTAGCATTCCGTGGCTCGCGTGCTCGCCCTAGCCACACCTCGCTTGCAGCTTCCAGCTAGCAGCATATTTAAACTAGCGCCTCCCAATTAAGCCCGAGGAGCCGGAAAAGCCTGGCGGGGCATTGGAAACTGTGCAATATGGCTCTGTACGTAAAGTGCTCTACTACTACTCTGTAGCTTGTGGCGTTGCATGCATGGACTTCACTCCATTGTCGGCTCTACTATAAAAAAAAATCCTCTTGCCGTGTTTTTTTGAAACGGAGGAAAAGCTTTGCTTCATCTCATTCATAAAGAAGGAACTACTAACAAAGTTCGACGAGATCCATTACACCTCCACAAATGGAAGCAAAAAGCCTAGTCTCACTGTATCAAATAACTCAAATGTTCTGCCCCTGCAGTAACCGTTGCTAATAAACAGGCTGCTAGTGTGCGCGTGAGAGGAGCGGCTGAGTACGCCAGCTACGTGAGAGGAGCGGCTGAATAGAGCACCGAGAGTACCCACTAGGCCACTACGCAGGTGTACTTCCCCTCAATTGATAGTACAACGATGGTTCTAGAGAACAGTAGTACCCTCCACTTCCAACTGTAGCTCCTTGGCCCTGAGATTCAAGAGTTCAAAACTAGTGCACTATACTAGACTAAACTAGAAGTACAGTACATCGCACTACTAGTTGAGAAAAGTAGTACTAGTACTGCTACAGTACGAGTACGTACTCCTCCATCACATAATGTAAGACATTTTTTGACACTAGTTGGCGTGTAAAAAAAAAGGCAAAAACATACCCAAAATTTCTTAATCCACGCCAAAAACTACTACCTAGTGCCAAAAATTTCTTACTAGTGCTATTATTTACAGTATAATGCAATCCCAAAACGTTCCATAATCCCTTTCTTTCAAAAAAATCTCTTCTGGAGAGAAGATTTCTATCTCCACGCGAGCTTCTCATAGGCCAGCGCCACCGCATGCAGTCATGTGAGAGAGAGGGAGACATCCATGCAGCATGCAGAGAGAGGAGAACGTGGGCGGACAACCAATGGGCTCCATGGGGCATTTATAGCTGCTAACTCCTCCCATCCATGCGCCAGGGGTATTTCCGTCCAGAAAGCATGCAGCGAGCCCCTGCCTTGGTATCCAGGTTTGCTCTTATGCGCAGAGTAAAAAGAATCGAAGGGATTACTAGTAGTAAATAATAGCCTCACCCCTTCGCCGAGGAATGGTCTACAGTTGGAAGGGACGAGGCCCTGCAGTTACTATGCTCTTATCTCCTCCTCGCCAGTTCCCCTCCCCCTGAAGAGAAGGCAGTTCGTCGCTGCTCCCATGGATTCGCTAGGCGGTTCTCCTCCTTGTCGGGGCTGGGAGACCTTGGACGATGATCCTGTGGGAGAAATCGCACGCCGCTCCGACGTCCTCACCGCCGCAAGACTCGGTGCTTCATGCACCAACTTTTTCAAGACACTGCTTAAACAGGCCATGCTTGTTGGTCTTCCATGCATCCTTGAGGAGAAAGTTCTTCTATGGGACAATCCTTCGAACAGTGCACCGCTCCCTGGCCATGGTTGCACGTTGACTCCGCTAGAGTTGCCGACGTTGAGAGGTAGTCGAATTTTATCCGATGAGCTGGTCAGTAATGGAGTTTGATCATGTAGTACTTAGTTATTCCATTTCCATCCCATAATTTCTCCGCTGCCCACCGTCTTATATATAGGTCTGGGTCGGTGCCAACGAAGATTGGCTTGCATACCTCCGGCCGGATACCACCATCATTTTGCACAACATCCACAGCAGTGCG
Organism: Triticum dicoccoides; assembly: GCF_002162155.2. Lineage (NCBI taxonomy): Eukaryota > Viridiplantae > Streptophyta > Magnoliopsida > Poales > Poaceae > Triticum > Triticum dicoccoides. The sequence continues at coordinate 497,369,437 of NC_041388.1, read as the reverse complement.
TCCGTTCCGGTAGACCCCTTCTCCACCATTGGGATCGGCCTTCCGGACTGGCTAGAAAAGAATACGTACGATGATGCCTACATGAGATTGAAGGAGATAGCAATTGCGGACCCGCCGATAAAGCGACGCGGCTATGAAGATTACTATCTCATCGCGGTGTTCGACATAAGGATTTCCATCAATGCAGGAGGCAGTAACGGCAGAGGCTCGCGCATGTTGGCGGCGGCAGATTTGTACCCCTACACATTCGAAGATGTTGTGCGTCATCTAGGCCGCATCTTCGCGGTGACAAGCCAGGGGACTTGTTTCATCTGGTTGACATCCTGCGGTACGGGAGATTACAAACGGAATGCACAAACCATCATTTGCATCCCTAACGGTACTCCATTATTTTGCAAGGACCAGTCATCCCCCGATCAAAATAAGATCGCCGATCCTGGATGTGCATTTGCATCCGCGATTCGGTCTAACCTGGAACCTTGTAGCTGACTTTGGCATATTAGGATCAACTATCTTAGAAGTCGCTACCCATGGTACCACTGATGTGCAACATGGTCATATAATCTACCATGATCGGACCGTCACCATCTACCCAGGTATTCCATTTTTTAACCCTCTCGCCTTCTCTTTCTTTGTTGTACTAGTAGTATACTTTGTAGTACTAGTAGGAGTACTTTTTTCCTTGGAGGACGCGTATAGCTAGCTAGGCCCTTGAAGACTTGAACCCACTAGCTGCCACCATTTTTGTTTTTCCATGTCTTACTATCTCATCCATGTAGCCAAGAGTGGCTATATATAATAAGCCGGTTATTTTACTTCCTCTATACCGGAGTAGTACTATTTGCTGCATAGTATTACTGACCGCCACATTTGAGCACAACATTATTATGCATGGACCTTGACTATGTACGTCACCATGTGTCCAGATCTGGGATGCCGTGTGTACCAGATGAACGACGCCGAGTTCGACCCCCGTGATGCTACGTGGGTGCCGAGGAACACTCTTGGAGAGTACTCGCTTTTCATCGGGGACAGCTGCCCCATTGTGAAGCGGATGCCACCTTCCGTGCACGACACGGAAGTCCTGCCGTTCATGAAGCATGGTTGTGTCTTCAGTGCGCACCATCGGATGAACGACATGCTGGGACACGCTATCCCTGATTTATGCCGCTTCAGCTTGGATGAGTCTCCATCGTGTGGAACCGGACTAGAAAGCTGCGACAATGATTCCTGTTGCCCACTGCTATGGATCGTGCCATCCATGAAGAACACCTGGGACTGGAACCTGGAGGAGGATATGTAGCCCATCTATAACGTGTAAGTGGAGTACGGTAATTGTGAACGGTAGCGCTGTGAATATATGTAGGCTAGTCGTGCACAAATTTATCACATGAGTTGGAGATGAACTTGTGTGGCATATTGGCATTTGTCCTTTAGAATTCATTACTAGTAAATGTGTTATGTGTACGTGCAACTTGTGTGGTTGTTGCACGGGCTCCAACACACTCTTTGAGAAAAAAAGGTGGCACAACTTTGGATATATGTGATGTGGCGGCATCATACAGTAGCATCGTTCGCTATAGTTGTACTAGTACACTCCTACTAGGACGACAACTCCTATAAAACCTTGCGCTTGGCTCTTTGCCTCTTCGGGAGGTTCAACAGTTCATACTCGTGTGAACCTTGCACTTGGCTCTTCGCCTCTTCGGAAGGTCCAACAATGATGATACTACAGTATAATATGCTTCTGGCAATCTGACACCGATTGAACTGATGCACGTCCACCGCGAGGGAGAGGGAGAGGGAGAGGGCGTTGTAGTCAAAACCCTCTCCTTGTCCTGCGAACCACCACGCACGTGGGCGAGGGAGAGGCGTAGTAAGCAAGATTCTCCTCGGCGAGTTGACGGGACACATCAAAGCAGTACTAGTACTAGTAGTAGTAGTCCATACTGCATCCTTTATGATTAATATGGCTTAATTTGAAACGAGAAAAATACACTGGCGGTCAACGTATGTAACAGTACGCTCTTTATGGTCACTATATATAGTTTTGCGGTGATTATGCGATCACTAGCTCATCGTAGAGCACCGTATTGCACCCTACTGACCGGCCACATAGTCGACGTGGCACTTTGTTGACTGGTTAAATTGTCACCTGGTTTCTGGGTCCCACCTGTCAGTTGGCAAAGCAAAGAAATCAGTTAAACAAAACTTTACGCAGGCGCGACACGAGTCCAAGCCTTGCGCGCGAACCGCCCTGGCTGTGTATGTGAGTGCATGCACGTGTCCTCCCTCAGTCTTCCAACAAAGAGTGTACTACATGATGTACATCTACACTTCCAATGTGTTTAGCCTTTAATCAAAATCGATATTGATTGACTAATGCACCAACTTGTGTTGTATGTATAGGCTACATGTCTATCCTTAATTACAGCATGCAACGGCCTTCATTTAATCTTCTTATCTCAATGGTCGCATGCACACATAAGTCTGCTACTTTTGGGCGTTAATTATGCCCTGGTCAATGTGTAAATCTCTAAATGTACAGTCTTTCACGGACGTAGGGAGTAGGTTGAGCACTTGAGCGTGAGCATGTGTGTTGCATCGTGTGCTGTGTGCCGCATGGGTGCGTGAGTGTTGCGTGCGTCCATGTGTACGTGTGAGTGTTGCATGTTGCATGCATGCATGCATGCATGGGGCTTACTCCCTCCCATTGACATGTTCATATTGCAAGCTTCCTCTGTTCCCTCCATATGGTGATACTCCCTCTGTTCCCAAATAGTACGGAGTAAAAGTCTCCCCCTGTTCCCAAATACGGAGTATTTGGCTTTCTACAGATTTCAACAAGTGACTAGGTACGGAGCAAAATGAGTGAAGTGAGCGTAGAGGCGTAGGGATACTGTAGAAAGGAAGTCCTCGCGATCCATTTATTCCCCATCTCGGTCAGAGAGAACTATTCAACTAGTCTCTTCTTCTTCCTCCTCTCTTCTTCTTCCTCCTCTCTTCCCCATCGTCGGCCGCACAACATTTACCCCCGCTCACTGCTCGCCCGCCCGCGCCATCTTCCTTGGTAGCTCGCGCGTACCATATCCCCCGCTCACTGCTCGGCCACATGAGGAGAAGTTTCTTCGCTCGCCCGCCCGAATCCACTTCCCCGCTGGCTCGCAGGCACCGAAAACCCCAATGGCAGAACCGACTAACACACAGAGCCGCGATTGGAATTCCCTCCCCGATGTTCTCTTGGAGCAGATATGTAGTAGTATGGACCTACTCAGCACCGTCCGTCTGGCCACATGCTCGGTGTCTTTGTACCGTCTACTCGTCTGCAACCGATCGGCTCTTTTCAAGACACCCTGCTTGCTAATGCCCGATCCTCGCAGGTGGCCCAGACACCAACTTGACGATCCTACGGAGGTTGCCGTGGTGCCCCTCGACATGCTACCACTACCCGTCCACCTGTCCTTCATGCGCGGCCACTACTGGGCGGGCATGAAGGCCAACTGGATTGTCCTCATCCACCACACCGGTAGTCCGTGGCGTCTCGTGGATATCTACACCCAACGAGAGATCACCCTTCATCGTTGGATACCGCCGCCATCGAGCCTCGTGGCCCGCCGAACACTCCTGCCTACTACGCACGAGACGCGTCAAGCTTTTGGCTCGACCTCTGTTTGCAGAAAGTTGTAATCTGCGAAGTGCCCACACCATGAAAAGACTACATGGATTACAAGCTCATTGCCTTGTTCAACAAGGGATTAGTCTATCTGGAATCCGGTCACCATACATGGTTATGGCTCATCATCAATCCTATTGAGGAAACATTTCTGTCTGATGCTATAGTGCATGATGGCATCGTTTACGCGGTCGACGCATAGATTGGCTACCTATATTGGTGGAATCTATCGTCGTGTAATTGTTCTATCTCATCTCATCTTTACCTTATGAATACGAATGCCTGTTCATTTGTTACAAATTTAGAATGCATAGCATGTCTATAACCACATCATTGCTATATGTTCCTCTCATTTCCTAGATTTTTATGACCACACATGTTATTGTTAGAGTTGATATGAGAACAATTGGCATCTAATGATTGTTAGAATACATATTATGAGCATAACATCATGATTGCTATATGTTACTCTCGTTTACAAGATTTTTATAACAACGCATGTTATTGCTTAGAGTTGATATGAGAACAGTAGTAGTAAGTGCTATGGTAGAATATGAGTAGGCGCTGTCATAGTTGTTTTCCTCTCATTGTTACATGATGTTTGAACCATGACATATTGCTAGAATATGAAAGCCATTGGCATTTTTTTAACTTGGGGTATGATTATGACCACGGCATTGCAATTCTCTGTCTATGATATGTGTCACTGTTATAATAATCTTAATTCCACACATACTCTGAACATGATTGTTTATTTTTTTCCTTTTGGTCTCCAATTTGAATTGTTGCAGCAGACGCAAATGTGCTGGCCTTCATGATTCCAGGACCTGGAATCATACCAGCCGATGGGTGGTGGTTTATCGCTCGTTCAGCTAACAGCGGTCATTTGATGCTCATTCGCACGTATCAAATTGACCAAACCATTACATCAAACCACATGCAGTACAATGTGTGGGGCGTTCATGACATTGATGGCTATGGCTGCTTCGTGTTCGAGAAAGATCCCAACTCCGTTGGGCCAGGCGTATTCAACTGGAGGCGGGTTTACAGCCTCGGCAACCACTCCTTGTTCCTCGGGCTCAATTATCCGATCATCCAACCAATCATCGATCATATCACCGACGATGATTACTGTGCTATGCAACTTCCATTCGCGAGGGGGGGGGGCTGTGTTTACACATCATACCATGGGTTTCATGAATCACCATATCCAGAGATTCGTCGACACAACTTGCTGCCATATAATCTTCAGTGTGTGAAAGGCATCAAGCTTCCATGCGATGGATGGCTTTTGCAAACCCGACACGCGGCGATGTGGTTCATGCCAGCAGCAAATATGCACAACTTGATTCGTGCTGATATCTAGACTGAGCCATGTATTCTGCTGCTGTAGCATGACCCTCTTTTGTTGGATATTATGTATTGTTGTTAGTTTGAAGCACTCCTCTGGTTTGAAGGATAGATACCTTCCTGGGATCAAGTGCATCCTAACTCACCTGCGTAGGATGTACTGATAATAATGATGGAGATG
>NC_041388.1:497323807-497363613 GCF_002162155.2 Triticum dicoccoides | reverse complement strand
CCCTCGCCCCGCCCCAGCCGGTGCCGCCGCACGCACGCCGCCCCAGCCAGTGCCGCCGCCCGCACCCCGCCCAAAATCGCCGCCCCTGCACGCGCCTCCGTCGGGCCCTGCCACCTCCACCTCCTCCCGGTGCTTCTCCTCCATCGCCGGCATGCTTGGATCTGGAGACACCATCGACCATCGAAGCTCGCCAGATCCGCCGGCCGCATACAGTGCCGCCCCATCTTCCTCCTCCGCCGGGCCCTGCCACATCCGACGGTGACCACCACTGCACTCGCTGTCGTGTGTGGACTGCAGCGATGGTTGGGCCCGACCTTCCCCCGCCGTTGTGTCAGCGCGGTTGTTCTCGTCGTGGATCTCCTGGGGCTTCAGTTCCTCGATTACCACGCCGTTCCTGATCGATGTGTATATGACAGGCATTTTGAACAGTAAAAAAATGTTTGGGTTCTGTAAGATGGCATTTTTGTTTTAGGTTGCTATGAATTCAAATGCGTTCTAAATTTATAAGACTCAGATTCCATGGATCGGTTTGCCTGTCCGGTCAATTGGTCGTGCCCCATTGCAAATTCTGTTTGCAGGTGTCAGCATTCTCAACGGGGATTTTGACTGTTATGAGTGGCGTTGTTTGATATCAGGATAGCTCTTCTCGCCATGCAATAGTATGAGAGTTGTTGACAACATGTGTGTGTGTTTTCATCATAATTGATCCTGGTCTGACTTCATGCGAAAAAGGTTGTGGAGGATTGGAATGGATTTTATCTGTTTCTATACGTTACTTCCCTTACTAATACTTTTTTGAGGGGTGCCTTACTGATACTCTGATAGAGAATTAGCGTTCGTGGGTTCCGTGTGGGAGGCATGCGTGCTTAGCACATGAAAGTTCAACTATTAAAAATTCGGAAGTTCATAAAAAGAAAGTGCAAATAAAAACAAAAGGTGTTTTAGGAGAAAAGCAAGAAGTTCAATTTTAGAAAAAAAATGCAAATTAAAAAAACAAAAAACGGTTTTACGGAAAATAAGAAGTATGAAGTTCAATTTTAAAGGAAATGCAAATAAAAACAAAAACATTTGTAGGAAAAAAATAGAAAACTCAATTTTTTTTCCGTTCCTATGAAAAAACGAAGTATAAAGTTCAATTTAAAAAAAATCGATGTTTATTTGAAACCATATTATTTTAAGAAGTCCAAATTAAAATAACAAAGAAGTCCAAACTTTATTAAAATTGAAAACAATTCTTTACTCGAATAATAAAAAAATGTAAAATTCAAATTAAAATAACGGAGAAGTTCAAAGTTTATAAACAAGTCAATTTTTTTCTTTTTTATTGAATAATAAAAATGAAGAAGTTCAAATTAAAGTAAAAAGAGTAACTAAAAAAGGTTAAAAAAGAATAAAACAAAGAAGTTCAGATTAAAATAAGGGTGTACTTCAATGTATATAAAAAACTCACATTTTTCCTCATTTTAATAATTAAACTAAGAAGTTTGATTTAAAATGTAGAGTGTGCTTTGATGTTTATTACACAACTCAGATTTCTCCCGTTAGTAAAGAAGAACCCAGAAGTTCAATTTCAAAAATGAGAGTAGTTCGACGTTTATACACCAAGAAGAGAACAAGCATCACCAAGAAGGCCAAATATAAAAATAGAGAAGTTCAAAAATTATAGCGAAAATGTTTTTCCCCGTTTCTATAATAAACCTAGAGGTTCAAATTTAAATAATGGAGAAGTTCAATGTTTATTAACATTTATAAAAATGGATTTTCCCTCTTAAAAAAAGACCTAGAAGTTCAAATTTAAATAATTGAGCGGTTCAATATTTATAACATAACTAGTATTTTTTTTCTGTTACCAATGAACAACACCAACAAGTCCTAACTAAGAAACATGAAGCTGTTTGATGCTTATAAAAAACTCAAATTTGCTCACTAAAATTAAACCAAGAAGTTCAATTTTAACAATGTACATAAAAACTCAGGTCTTCTCATTACTAAAGAATAAGACCAATAAGTTCAATATGAAATAACGAAGAAGTTCGATGTTTCTAACAAAACTCCAATTTTCACATTTCTAAAAAATACACAAAGAAGTTCAATTAAAAAAGTTAGAGCGGTTCGATGCCTATGCAAAACGTCGATTTTTCCCCTAAAAAACTCAAAAAAAAATCGTTACGAAAGCAAAACAGAGGGAAGTTTCAAACTGATAACTGCTGAAAGTTCATGTAGTGCATGGTGTGCATTTCGTATGAGAAAAAAAAGAATAAAAAGGCAAAGTATAAAAAAATTGTTGATAGAAGTTCAAGTGCTCGGCCAAGAAAAGTTCAAAAATTCTTGTGAGAGAGGTTGAACAAAAATACATGAGAGAAGTTCAAGGTGAAAACATCGGGAAGTTCAACTACTACACGTAATGTGTTTGACATAATAAATATATGAATAGAAAACAAAGAGCTTAAAAGGTTTGTTGCAAGAAGTTCATGTGATCCTCCATAGTTAAAAATTTATGTGCGAGAAGTCTGTCATTCATTTACATGTTGAAAAAAAGCAAAAAAACAACGTTGTTTTGCCATTTTAAAAACTGCTCTCAAACGGCAATGAATTTGTAACATCTGTCTACATGAAAAACTTGCTGCGATTCAGATGCTTTCCACCGGGTATATTGTGTCCCACATTTCGATGAACGGTTTAAAATTTTCATGTATATCGTTTAAAACACGTTTTGATATATTCAAAAAATTCTTACCTGTTGAAAGAAGTTCATAGTGAAAACAACAAGAAGTTCAAGTACTGCAAGGAATGCATTTCAGGTGACAATAAAAGTATAGAAAAATAAAAGCTTAAAATGTTTGTTGAAAGAAGTTCAAGTGCTTTGTCCGGGGAGGTTCAAAAATCCTTGCGAGAGATGTTCACCTTGTATTTCCATGCTCGATTTTTTTCGTATAAAAATCGAATACAATTCTTTAATCGAAATATAAAAAGGTAAAGTTCAAATTGAAATAACACAGAAGTTCGGAGTTTATTAAAACCTAGGATTTACCTGTTCAAAAAATAAAAACACAACGCCATTTTTTGCACTTTTAAAAACAACTCATAAACGGAAAAAATGGTTGCTACAAGTTCAAGTGCTCGGTGAGGACAAGTTCAAAAAATTCTTGTGAGAGAGGTTGACCATGTATTTAGATGTCCAAAATACATAAAAAATGTAGTTTTTTGTGTTTTAAAATAATTCTCTCAAACATGAGAGAAGTTCAAAAAGTGATAACAACCAGAAGTTCACGTACTACACGGTGTGTATTTCATATAAGAAAAATATAATAAAGTGAAACAGAGTGAAGTTCAAGCAGACATGCCCCAGAAGTTCAACTACTTCACCCAGTGCAAAAAACAGCACGTCAAAAACAGAGTGAAATTCAAACAGACATGCCCCAGAAGTTCAACTACTTCACGCAGTGCATTTCCATTCGCGATGAACGCAGAAATCATGATCTTGCCATTTTCTAATTTACCTCAAAACGACAGGAAAATCATTTGTGTAAGTTCAAGTCCTCGGTGAGAGAAAGTTAAAAAAATTATTGTGAGAGACGTTTGTACAAAAGGAATGTTATTTGTCTAACACTGGCGAATGGATGAGAAAATTACAAACAAAAATACGTCACAGAAATTCAACATGAAAACAGTAGGAAGTTCAAATACTACGCTGAATGAATTTTAGATGAAAAACTTTTAAAATCATCGCGAGTATGAAAAAATGATCAACACAGGAAAGTTGCGTGTTTACAGCAACTTTTCATCGGTATATCACCTGCTCAATTCCGATGAATGGATGGAGAGCTACTAGCAGTGGATGGAGATCTACAAGCAAAAAAAGCACGTGAAAAATAGAGTGAAGTTCAGGTACACATGCCGAGAAGGTCAGGTTCTTCACGCGGTGCATTTTCGAAGAATCTGTTTCGAAATAAAGGCAGAACGAGTGATCTCGCCATTTTCGAAATTACATAAAAACCGCTAGGAATCAGAGAAAACCATCAACATGAAAAAGTTTTGCATTTTCCGTAGCTTTTCAGGAGTATATTATTTGCCCCACTCCGATAAAGTTTGTAGAAATTACGGCAAAAATACGTTTTTAGCCATTTTCAAAACTGACATAAAACAGTAATGAATTAGGAGAAACAATATATACAAAAAAGTTTCGCATTTCTTCAAGCTTTCCAACGCCATATCATTTGCTGCATTTGGATCTACGGTCAAAAAAATTAGCTCGAAAATATGAACTCGGTGGAACTTGTACCGTTTTCAAAATTATTTTTAAACCGTTCAAAATTAGAAAAAACTTTTAACATGAAAAAGTAGCGCATTTTCATAAGCTTTCCAACGCCATACTATTTTCCTCAATTGGATTTGCGTTTAGAAATGACATCGAAAATACCAATTGGGGTGTTCCGTTTGCGAAATTCTACGATTTTCCAAATTACGCTTTAACCATAGGGAATTAGAGAAAACTTTCAATATGTGGAAGGAGCGGTTTTGCAGCAGCTTTTCAATGCCATATTATTTACCTCATTTCGATAAACGGTTTAGAAATGCGATCGAAAATACGATTCACGTTTTTTGTACGAAGAAAAAACGGTTTTCAAAACTGCTCTTAAACCGCTTACATTTTGCCAAAAATTTAACTTGGGTCATGATACTGATGTCCATAGCTATTCAACGGTATATCGCAAGCCCCATTTGGACACCTTTTAGCTGAAGTTCAACCTAGTACTCGGGGAAGGTCAGACGCGTTACTCGGGAAGTTCATGTTGTGATCAGAATATTATTCTGATCCCGTGATCAAAATAAAGTTTATATATATATATATATATATATATATATATATATATATATATATATATATATATATATATATATATATATATATATATATATATCAGTTAGGCTTCAAGTGCGTACTTGTTAGTTAAACCTATGTATAAATTGTGACACTAAATACGACTAGTAAGTAGTACAGTACTAGTACTAGTATACGTCGGTCAAATTATTCATCATGTCCGCACATTGAATTGACGTGACAACATGCTGTGCGTGAGGTCACACTAGAATCCTGGCGGCATGTTCGGGTATTCTGGACTTCAGATTTGGAGTACCACTTATCTGTCGAAATCTTTCATCATTCACTTAAAACAATCGATTGATCATACATTGAGTACCATATAACTGGAATTATCGATGCAAGTCGAAGAAGGATTGGCCCGTGCTGCCGGCTGGCGTCAAGTTCGATCCCATGGATCAGGAGCTGATCGAGCACCTTGAGGCCAAAGTGAGGCTGACAGCGCGAGATTTCAGTCTCTCATTGATTTGTTCATACCAACCATCGACAGCGAGCACGACATATGTTACACCCAACCTGAGAAACTTCCAGGTAAGACACCGATCGGCCGTCTACTTGCACAAACATATTCCTTTGTTTATAGCTCTATTTTTCTTTTTAGAGGCAGACCTGGTGAAGCAATTACAATTTGACAGTTAATAAAGAAACAAGTGACTGCAACATGCCAAAGATGTTATCAAAATGCCAACTAGGTACACTAAAACATGTATTCCACAATACTGCAGGTATCACACTGAGTGGCCTAAGGAAGCATTTCTTCCAGCGCAATTCCAGGGCGTTCAAAAGGGGCGCATGGACGCGTCGCAAGATACAGTCGGAGTGCGGCATGCACGCGATGTGGCACAAGACCGGCAATACCTTGCCGGTGATGGTCAACGGCCGGCAGACGGGCAGCAAAAAAGGTTCTGGTGCTGCACACCAACAAGAACTTCGACCAGCAGAGAACCAACTGGGTGATGCACCAATACCACCTCGGGGACCTGGAGCAAGAGAAGGAGCGGGAGCTGGTCCTCTGCAAGATTTTCTACCAGATGAACACTAGGGCCAGGAGTAAAAAGATTATAAGTTAGTTTGGTATTGGTAGTTGTACTACCTTGTCGTCCACAAGTTGGTATTGTTGTTAACGATCTTTTGGTATGAACTTGCATTTGCTTCCAACCATCATGCTGAGGGTCGACGTGGATATAAAGCTGAATCATTTGTTTCGAAACAAATTTTCAGGCACCTGATTTTTATTTGATGGGTAGCATAAGCACCCGCCGTTCGAATTCCCAATTTTCCAATTTTTTTGAAACAAGTGCATGCTTATTATCACGATAGAAAAACAATATCCATGCTGCATCTCAGTTATCAGTTTGTACTTGCAGAATTCTCTCGTTTATTGAGCACGTATATTGTTTTCTCAGGTTGAGCAAGTTTCAACTGGGCTGTAGATTGCCCAGGGTTGTTTTGTTTTTAACAGGCCCAGCCCATGACGACAACGGGGCACAAAGATCCCGCAAATATCTACTGGCCTCTGGCCTGCCAGCGTTAGTTATATTTTGTCCTACAACATCCGCAGGCAGTTTTTTTACTGAATCAAACACACAACCCAGTTCTATTTTCCTCTTGAAACGCATGTCCTACATCCGTTTTCTAATCTCTACCTATAGTTTTACTAGTTCATATACACGTATCATTATATTGAAAACACATAAAATTCCCTTCTCATATTTACATCCTTATTTTTGTTGTTTTTCCCACCCAGCGCTGATTTTTTTACCACTGGTTTTCCCTTAAACCAACTAATTTGTCCCACGTCTTATTTGCTTACAAAAACAAAACGATTTTTTTGGCAAATCAATAAGTTATTAAAAATGTTTATCATTTTGGGATTACAACAGTTCGCACTCCACCGAAATATGCTAAATAAGGTTGGACTTTTGACCGTGGTCCTGGGCAGAAAATGGGCTGTAATAAATTACTTAAGAATTAGCAAATGGGCTGCAAATTATAAAAAATAGCAAATGGGCTTTATGTTGTGTGCCAAAGATTTGGAGGCTGACTTGTGGGCCTACTAAGTTCATGCGTACGCAAGGTTTCTCAAAAAAGAAACTTAGTCAACAATCGACTCTACCAGCGTCAGACCATTAGATGTCAATCTAACGGCAATTGTGCTTCTTCAGTCTCTGATCTTCCTGCCCCAGCCGTCCAAACCAGCGCCGTTGGAACCGCCTGCTCCTGCCTCCCGTGGCCGGCAGTGCTGCCGGGAAGGCCTCACGGCCCCATCATACTCGCATCCCTGGCCTGTCTATCCCTCTACTCACCCACACCTCCTGTTATTTTCCGGCGACGACAGCCGAACCAGTCAACCCTCGTACTCTCCACCACGTGGGCAGCCACTGCCGTGTCTTCCTCGGCTCCGTGTCGTTCCCTTCGTAGGCCTCGCCGTCGTCCACCGCCCTGGTGCTCTCGGCGCAGCGTGGTCAATGATGTCCATCCAACGGCCGTAGTGCTTCTTTAACCTCTGGTCTTCTTGCCCCAGCCGCCCAAAGCAGCGCCGGTCGTGCCGCATGCTCCTGCCTCTCGTGGCCGGCTGTGCTGCCGTGGAGGCCTCACCGTCCCCATACTACTTCCACCGCTGGCCAGGCCATCCCTCCACTCACCCACTCCCCCTCTTATTCTATGGCGAGGGCAGCCTCACACCGCATCCGAACCCCTCGTACTCCTCTCCATGTGGGCATCCACTGCCGCGTCTTCCTCGGCTCCGCGTCGTCCCCTTCCTAGGCCTCGCAGTCGTCCACCGCTGTGGTACTCTCGGCGAGGCGTGGTCAATGTGGTCAACGACTGACTTCCATCGGAAGAGTACTGTACGTGGAGAGGCTGACAGTTGGGTCCACGGCAGCCGCAAGGAAGTGCATCCTTATTACGTGCAAAATAATTATTCATCCACCTGACAGTAGGGACCCACCGGATGGGCCTCCAGTATTTCGCGAAAAAAATGTTTCCCCCCTGACTGCTGGGACCCACCGGATGGGCCATCGTATTTCACGAAAAAAACGTTTGCCCCTGACTGCTGGGACCCGCGAAAAAAACATTCCCCCTCCCCCCCGCTGTCAGCTTGGATCCACCGGAAGTGCCTCCTTATTACGCACAGAAAATAAATACTCCCCCTGCTAGCTGGGACCCAACCTGGTGGGAGGCTGACTTGTGGGCCTACTAAGTTGATGAGTATGGAGGGCTTTGTCAACTTAGTCAATATGAACGATTGTAGCTCCAGTGACCGTACGATGTCCATCCAACGGCCGTAGTGCTTCTTCAACCTCTGGTCTTCTTGCTCCAGCCGTCCAAAGCTGCGCTGGTCGTGCCGCGTGCTCCTGCCTCTCGTGGCCGGCTGTGATGCCGCGGAGGCCTCACCGCCCCCTACAACTCCCACCGCTGGCCCATGCTATCCCTCTACTCACCCACACCCCCTATTATTCTGTGGCGACGGCAGCCTCACGCCACAGCCGAACCAGTGAACCCTCGTACTCCTCTCCGCGTGGGCATCCACTGCAGCGTCTTTCTCGGCTCCGCGTTGTCCCCTTCCCAGGCCTCGCCGTGGTCCACTGCCTTGGTGCTCTCGGCGTGGCATGGTCAATGTGGTCAACGACCGACTTCCATCGGAAGAGTACTGTACGTGGAGAGGCTGACAGCTGGGTCCACGGCCACAGGCCAGTTTTTTGTGATTTGCCAAGTAAGTCGCTTTGCCAGGCCTGTTGGGCTGTAAATCTTTCAAGACGAGGAGAGCTTCATTCGGCTGGCCGAGAAAATGGCCCATCAGTAATGAGAAATGGGTTGTACATTTTTAAACACATCAAACCGGCAATTAGTTTAAAATATCTTTTTATCATTTCGAGATTTTAAATTACATTAATTTTCATGCGTGGATAATTTGTTGGATTTTATATTGATATACATTTATTTTTAAAATCAGTTTGAATGTGAGTCGAAATTTCGGGATTAAAAACAGTTTGGATCGCACCGAAATATGCAAAATTTCGTTAATTTTTAACCGTGGCCACAATATGGGCTGTAATGCTAACAAAAAGAATATGGGCTCCAAAAAAACCTTAAGAATTAGCAAATGCGTTGTAAATTATTAGAAATAATGGCAGATGGGTTGTATGCTGTTTTCCATAGATTTGAGGCTTTCCTAAAAAAAAGGTTGACGCACAAGCAGTGACTGTTGGATATCCATCGAACGGTCGTCGTGCTTCTTCAATCTCTGCTCTTCCTGCTCCAGCCGCTCAAACAAGCGCCGGCGGGACTGCCTGCTCCCTCCTCCCCGCGGTCGGCTGTGCTGCCGCGCAGGCCTCATCGCCCCACCGTACGCCCATCGCTGGCCTAGCCATCCCTCTACTCACCCACACCTTCTGTTATTCTCCGACGACGGCACACGAACCAGTAAACCCTCGTACAGTCATACTCCCCTCCGCGTGGGAAACAACTGCCGAGTCTTCCCTGCCTCTGTGTCGTTCCCTTCCTAGGCCTCGCCGTCGTCCACTGCCCTGGTGCTCTCAGCACGGCCTGGTCAACGTGGTCAACGACCGACATGTATCTGAAGTGGACTGTACGTGGAGAGGCCGACAGCTGGGTCCACGGCCGCACGCAAGGAAATGCCTCCTTATTATGCACAAAATAATGATTCCTCCACCTAACATCAGGGACCCACCAAAAGGGCCTCTGTATTTCGCGAAAAAAACATTATCGTCGCTGAAAGCTCGGACCCACCAGCTATATCTTAGCACGCAAGGAAGTGCCTCCTTATTATGCTCAAAAAAATGAATACCCCCTGCTAGATGGGACCCACCTTGGTGGGCGGCTGACTTGTGGGCCTACTAAGTTGACGGGGACGGAGGGCTTTGTCAACTTAGTCAATATGCACGATTCTAGCTCTAGTGACGTACGATGTCCATCCAATGGCCGTAGTGCTTCTTCAACCTCTGGTCTTCTTGCTCCAGCCGCCCAAACCAGCGTCGGTCGTGCCTCGTGCTCCTGCCTCCCATGGCCGGCTGTGATGCGGCAGAGGCCTCACCGCCCCCTACTACTCCCACCGCTGGCCAGTCCATCCCTCTACTCACCCACACCCCCTGTTATTCTGCGGCGACGGCAGCCTCACACCGCAGCGAACAAGTGAACCCTCGTACTCCTCTACGCGTGGGCATCCACTGCCGCGTCTTCCCTGGCTCCGCGTCGTCCCCTTCCTAGGCCTCGCTGTCGTCCACCGCCCTGGTGCTCTCGGCGCGGCGTGGTCAACGTGGTCAAGGAACGGCTTCCATCGGACGTGGACTATACATGGAGAGGCTGACAGCTGGGTCCACGGCGCAGCAAGGAAGTGCCTCCTTATTACGTGCAAAATAATTATTCCTCCACCTCATAGTGGGGACCCACCGGATGGGCCACCGTATTTCGCCCCCCTGACTGCTGGGACCCACCATCTACATCTTCGCAAGCAAGGAAGTGCCTGACAGTCGGGACCCACCTGGTCAAAGCGTACGTAGCGTTGTCATTCTGGTCGCAAACGTGTACGTACATACATACTGGTCGATGTAGAGGTGTGCACGTGTCGTAGTAGAGGCACACACGTAGCATGTACACGCACGTACAGCGGCCAGGGTGCAAGAAAGAAAATACGGCCTCGTATGTGTACATACGGGCGGGGTCTCAAACGCCTACTCGCGCATACGTACGGCCAGGGCTCGTTTACATGGCTGGGTCGAAACGGAGAAACAGCGTTGTCGTCGTGTTCATGGGGAGGCAACGGAATGCGCCGTGTTTATGGGGAGGCAACAGAATGCGTCGTGTTCATGGGGAGGCAACGGAATGCGTCGTGTTCATCGGGAGGGCTTGGACGGAACAGGCAATGGAAACGAGGCCTGGCGTACCGCAGAATGGAGGAAATGGCCTTTTGTTCGACCGGCCACGTTCGAAATGGGATCCTGTTCATTGGGAGGGGTCTGGCATACCGCAAAACGGAGGAAACGGACCTCCTACGGTCGAAACAGGGGTCCTGTTGATCGGGAGGGGTGTGGCGTACCGCAAAACGGACGAAACGGACTTGTGTTGGAGCGCTACGGTCAAAACGGGGGTCCTGTTCATCGGGAGGGGTGTGGCATACCGCAAAACGGGACTCCACGGGATACTGTTCATCTCCACCGTCAACCCCCTCCAGCCTCCACGAGCTACTGTTCATCCACCGTCGACCTACTCCAGCCTCCACCTGCGACTGTTCACCCACGGGCTCCTGTTCATCTAGCCTCCACCGCGCGCTACTCCACCACCGCGCGCTACTCCACCGGCTACTATTCAACCAGCCCTCTCCACGGCCTCCAGTTCAACCACCCCTCCACGGGCTACTGTTCATCCTGCCCTCCACAGTCTATTGTTCATCCTGCCCTCCATGGGGTGGTCCTGTTCATCCAGCCCTCCACGGGGTCCTGTTCATCCAGCCCCAACCGGCTCGATCGATCGGGGTCCTGTTCATCCAGAGGCAACACCACAGGGTCCTGTTCATCCACCCCCACCGGGAACTGTTCATCCAACACCCCCCCAGCAACGCTCACTTTTCATCCAGAGGCAACATCGATCAGCTTCAGTTAGCAGCAGTAGCGAAGAAATCGCTCAATTGGGTTCAGTTAACAGCCATCGATCGATCGCTCGGGTTCAGTAACGCGTAGCCTGCAGTGCAATTGCTCGAGTTCAGTTAGAGACCAACGCCTCGCTCGGGTTTAGTTAGAGCCAACGCCTCACACACACGCACGTACGTGTACGAGAGAAGCGCGCATCGCTCGGCCCCGGACCTCCCACCGTAACCGGGAACTCCCTGAAATTTTCCTCCCCCTCACTTCTACCATGGTTTTTTCCGTCATGGACGGCCCAAAGAATGTCATGCAGCTGCATCTCCGGCCCGCCCAGGATGAAAAGCCCATTTTCTGTCATGATTTTTTTTCATAGAAGTAGGAGCCCACCACATCTATGATGATACCGGGTTTTGTCACAATTATCGTCATAGAAGTGTCATATGTATGACAGAAAAAAATTTGTTCGGCCCAAAATGTCACGAATGTGTCTTTTTTTGTAGTGTAAGGCGCCGCAGAAGAAGGCCAAGGAGAAGGCCAAGGGGGTCCGGAGTGGCCCCCGCCGCAAGGGCGCTTCGGACGGGATGTCCGAAGACAAGACCCGCTCCTCCGCCGCCGAAGACGATGAAGATGAGGAGGAGGAGGAGAGCGATCCTCCCCCTAATGGGGGGAGGAAGAAGAGGGCGGCCTCCACAATTCTGGAGGCGGAGGCGCCCACGAAGGGGAAAGGCCCGCTCATGGGCAGCTCCGCATGGGATGTCGACAGCAGTCCGGAGCGACGCCCCCGCACTAAGCCTCGGGCTTCATCGTACGTGCTAAGACTCATACATGCCCATAAATCTAGCCTCTCCTCTTTGTTATATTGACATGATTAGCTATGCTATTGCAGTCCGGCCCACGACAGCTCCCAGCGATCCTCGTCACGAGGTTCGTTAGATTCAAGGGCAATGGCTAGCGAGTCACCACCGACCGCTTACTCACCCAAGGCCAAGGGCAACGCAGAGGTGCTGTCCCGAAGGACTTTCCCAGGCCGGGGGACGGCTCAGGAGGCGCCAGAAGGCAAGGCCTCCGTCGCCGGACACCAGGGGGAGCCAATCCCCATGGAGACTGGTGGTGAGGGCCGTATTCAGTTCGGCCCTCAGCCAGATTCGATTCCGGAGACCGATAAGGCTCCGGAATCCGGCGCGCAACCTCCTTCGGAAGAAGGGGGTATGCCTATTCCACCAGTAACCCCTGTCCAACCAGGGGCACCGGATAATCTACTGGAAGCGCTGCGAGGCGCTTCCATTGTGGATGAGCACCGCGTTCTTATGGGAACGGTAATTGAAAGGGTTTTGTCCGCCAAGAGCGGACTAACCGAAGCCTGCAGCAGCCCGCTGACAGGTTTTGAGGTAAGCGACGCCGAAAAAGAGAAAATCCCAATATAGAAAGTAGCTCGTGAGGCACTGTCCGGTGTTCGGAAAGAAAAAGCCGGACAGAGGATCAATCCTTTATTGCAGGAAACTAACTAAATTTGTCTGAAATTAATATGCAGGCATAGCTGTTCACCGCAGCCTCGCATACTGCCGAGGTCTCTGAACTGAAGCGGAGGCTGGAGCAGGCCGAGGAGGAGCTCGGCCAGGTGAGGAGGCAGCTCCCAGACAAACAAGGTATGTGATACCCCATTATGTATTCGAAGAAAGTAAAATGGTATGCATTGACCGAAGTTTCATGATATGTATAGGAACGACGATCGAGGTTGAGGTCCTAAGAATGGCCCTGGCCAAAGCCGAGGGGAAGGCTGTCAAGGAGAAGGCCACCCGTAAGAAGCTCAAGGCCCGGGTGAAAGTGCAACTATCCCTGGGTGATTTTGGTAATTCCTAACAACATATAGCTCATTGAGCTAACATTATTCCAAGATTAATATTTCAGGAAAAGCTCAATGAATGGCATGGCATGGATGAGGAAAGTGGATCCCTCAAAATTCTAAGGACAAAAAGTTTGGCTCAAGCGTGAAGCTCAAGACTCTACATTTTATATTTTAGTGATCCAAGATCACATTGAGTCTATAGGAAAAGCCAATACTATCAAGGAGGGATAAGGTGTTGCTTAATGGCTTGCTTGCTTAAAGTGCTTAGTGACCTAAACCAAAAGTCAAACTCGGCCCCACCGATTCTTTCTATCCGGCGCCACCGAGTTTCAAATGTCATAGCCACTACCACAAACCCTAGGCAAATCGGTCTCACCGATAGGGATCTCGGTCTCACCGAGATGGGATTGTAATCTCTCTGTTTCCCTTCATAACGTTTCGGTCTTACCGAGATGAGCGATCGGTCCCACCGAGATTGCAATGTAAACTCTCTGTTTCCCTTTTGTAACATTTTGGTCTCACCGAGATGAGCGAATCGGTCCCACCGAGTTTACCTGACAACTCTCTGGTTAGCTTATTACCAAAATCGGTCCCACCGAGTTTGTGTAATCGGTCACACCGAGATTACGTTATGCCCTAACCCTAACCATATCAGTCCTACCGAGTTGCATCTCAGTCCCACCGAAAATCCTAACGGTCACTAGGTTTGCTGAATCGGTCCGACCGAGTTTAACCATTCGGTCCCACCGAGTTTGGCAAATTGTGTGTAACAGTTAGATTTTGTGTGGAGGCTATATATACCCCTCCACCCACTCTTCATTCGTGGAGAGAGCCATCAGAACATACCTACACTTCCAATACACATTTTCTGAGAGAGAACCACCTACACTTGTGTTGAGGTCAAGATATTCCATTCCAACCATATGAATCTTGACCTCTAGCCTTCCCAAGTTGCTTTCCACTCAAATCTTCTTTCCACCAAATCCAAATCTTGTGAGAGAGAGTTGAGTGTTGGGGAGACTATCATTTGAAGCACAAGACCAAGGAGTTCATCATCAACACACCATTTGTTACTTCTTGGAGAGTGGTGTCTCCTAGATTGGCTAGGTGTCACTTGGGAGCCTCTGACAAGATTGTGGAGTTGAACCAAGGAGTTTGTAAGGGCAAGGAGATCGCCTACTTCGTGAAGATCTACCACTAGTGAGGCAAGTCCTTCATGGGCGACGGCCGTGATGGAATAGACAAGGTTGCTTCTTCGTGGACCCTTCGTGGGTGGAGCCCTCCGTGGACTCGCGCAACCGTTACCCTCCGTGGGTTGAAGTCTCCATCAACGTGGATGTACGATAGCACCACCTATCGGAACCACGACAAAAACATCTGTGTCTCCAATTGCGTTTGAATCCTCCAAACCCTTCCCTTTACATTCTTGCAAGTTGCATGCTTTACTTTCCGCTGCTCATATACTCTTTTGCATGCTTGCTTGAATTGTGTGGAGATTGCTTGACTTGTGCTAAGATAACTAAAATCTGCCAAGAACTAAAATTGGGAAAAGGCTAGATTTTTATTTGGTCAAGTAGTCTAATCACCCCCCCCTCTGGACATACTTTCGATCCTACAAGTGGTATCAGAGCTTTGGTCTCCATTTGCTTTGATTTCCATAGCTCTTGGCGGTCATAGCCTTGGTTTCACAACCTAGGAGAGTATGGCGTCTAGCGAGGGAAATTATCATCATAGAGGTCCTTACTTTGATGGTACTAATTTTGCTAGTTGGAAGCATAAGATGAAAATGCATATTCTTGCACATAACCCTGCCGTTTGGGCTATTATGTGTATTGGCTTGCAAGGTGAATTTTTTGACAGGAAAGAACCGAACTGTGAAGCCACCGCGGAAGAGTTGAAAATGCTGCAATACAACGCTCAAGCTTGTGATATCCTCTTCAACGGATTGTGCCCCGAAGAATTCAACAAAATCAGCCGTCTTGATAATGCAAAGGAAATTTGGGATACTTTGTTTGATATGCACGAAGGTACCGACTCAGTCAAGGAATCCAAATTGGATGTGCTTTAAAGCCAACTTGACAAGTTCAAAATGAAGGATGGTGAAGGTGTTGCTGAAATGTACTCTAGGCTTGCTCTTATCACAAATGAGATTGCCGGCTTAGGGAGTGAAGAGATGACCGATAGATTCATCATCAAGAAGATCCTAAGAGCCTTGGTGGAAAATATGATACCGTGTGCACATTGATCCAAATGATGCCCAATTACAAAGATCTCAAGCCAACGGAAGTCATCGGAAGAATTGTTGCTCATGAGATGTCACTCAAGGATAAAGAGGAACTTCACAACAAATCAAGTGGTTCTTACAAAGCCTCAGAAGCCCCCACATCATCGAGTGAGAAACAAACCTTCAATGAAGAATTGAGCTTAATGGTGAAGAACTTCAACAAGTTCTACAAGAGTAGAAGCAAAGAGAGAAGCTCGAAGTCAAGGTCCTACAATGACAAAATATCTTCTAGTCGAGAGCGAAGCTGCTACTATTGTGGAAGGCCCGGACACTATTCCAATGAGTGTACGACCCCCTACAAGAGAAGAGAAGATTCTCCCAAGAGAAGAAGTAGAAGAGAAGAATCACCATCTAGAGAAAGACGGAGTAGAGATGATCGTTATGAACGAAGACCCTCACGGAGAAGCAAGGATTCAGAAAGAAAGGACAAGTCATCAAGGAGCTACACAAAACGAAGACATCAAGCTCATGTTGGTGAATGGGTATCCGGCTCCGACTCTGACAACCACTCCGAGAGAAGCTATCACTCCGAGTCTGAATATACTCAAGATGAAGGTGTTGCCGGTCTAGCACTTGTGACAACCACCTCCTACGACATATTTGACTCACAAAATGAAGGAGTTGGAACATGCTTCATGGCTAAAGGCCCAAAGGTATCACACGCCGAGTATGTTGATTTCAATAGTGATGAAGATGACTTGTTAGGTGATGATGATTTACTTGTTGACAACTCTAGTGATGAATACTATGATGAAACGTCAATTAATCATGCTAATCAAGATAAAACGAATGACAATGATAAGGAGAAGATTGAGTCTCTAACTAAAGAACTAAACACTCTTAAGTTAGCTCATGAAACTATCTTAGGAGATCATCGAGAACTTTTAAGGACTCATGAGAAATTGCGCTTTGAAAAGCTCAACCTTGAGAAAGAGCATGAGTTCTTAAAAGCAATCAATGATGATCTTCGTAAGAAAAGTTCTTCTTACATTGCCAAGCGTTTACTCTTATCCACTTACATGCCTCAAGTTAAGTTTAGTAACAAGAACAAGAAAGATCCTTCCTCTAGTAGTAACAATAATCATGCTAAATCCAATATTGTTGCTTCTAGTAGTTCTCTTGATTCCACTAATGATTCTCTTAGCCAAGTTACACTTGAGCAAGAAAATAGCTTATTGAAGGGAATTATAGAGAAATGTGTTTAGAAGAGCCTTGCCGGAAGTAAGCAATTCGAGGAAATTGTACGCAAGCAAGGAAGGCACCGGAAGAATCAAGGTGTTGGTTTTGAACAAAAGTTCAATGCCAATGGAGTTGAGTGGGAAGAAGATCAATACCCCAAGACGAAGTTTGTTCGTCAACAAGAGAAGTATGATCCTACTTCTCTCAAACGGACACAAGCTCAAGATGATCTTCCACCACAAGACCACAAGCAAAAAGGCAAGGACAAGCTTCAAGAGGAAATTGATGCATTTGAAGAAGCTCCTAAGGCCTTGGTCAAGTGGGTTCCCAAGACTACTTCAAGTTCCACTTCATCAAGTACAACTACAACACCGAGGATTCCCATCAAGATGGTGTGGATCCCGAAGAAGAAGATCTAGAGAGTTCTTGAGGGTGACTCCACCAACATACTTCACTCTTATCATCTTGGCAAGAACAAGTGCAATCAACTTCCACATCTTGCACTAGTTCAAGGAGTCACAAACCCTCTTGTTGGTAAGACAAGGGACAAGGTAACCTAAAAGCTTTCATGGACATCATCTTGTGTGTGCATCACTCTATGTCTATGGATATCCTTGTTTGTTCCTTGTGGGACTAACCCGTGTAGGTATTGAAAGTGCAACTCACTCCAATGGATAGCTCCAAATGATCTACATCAACATTGAGCATCCACATCTTCAACATCTACATGAAGTCGTCATCGACAAAACCCAAGGTTAATTCATCCCTCTTAGGGGGGATCTCACATCTAGGGGGAGCTTTACTCTAAGAATTGAGCTAAAGCAACTCTAATGGTGTGAACACAACAATGCTTTATGTAAAAGTGGTAACCCCACTTGTGCTTAAACGATGAGTATGACCTATGATCAAATGTTCTCATTTGACTCCTAAGTCAATATACTCATATATAGATGACTTAGTCATCGCCAATTGTTTGATAGATGCTAGAATTGGTTGTGCATGCTTTGCCACATATTTCAATTGCCATTTTATTGTGTGAGCATGTTGATTGCATATTTTATTCATTCAAGGACATCCACTTGTTGTTTTGATTGATTGGTTTTCTTTTCTTTTGCCCAGTGGATGGACAAGAATGCCTAAGAACCCTCTCTAGCTATCTATGCTTTTCTCGTCTCAAACTCTATTCATGCTACATCACAAAATTTGATCAAGTCAGATTCGAACCACTCTGTGTGAGGAGCACTCGGAGTCCCCGATTCGTCATAGACTTAAACTTCCAAAACTTCTTTGTGCGTTTCGGTCTGACCGATTCCTCCATTTCGGTCATACCGAGATCACTAAGTCGATCTAGGTTTTCAATCTCGGTGCAACCGATTTGAACCTTTCGGTCACACCGAGTTTCAGTAACTGCTTGCAGTTATGGATCTTGGTGCCACCGAGTTGTTCCACTCGGTCACACCGACAGGGTCGGGCTATATATACTCACGGGCAAAATTTTGGAAATTTCTCCGAAACCCCTTCGCCCGCGCATAGCTCGCTCTACCTCCTGGGTCTCCAGATCGTCCTCCTCGTCGCCAGCCGCCTCCTGTCGCTGGTCTCCGCCGCCGTCAACGGAATTCTTCCCCGTCGTTGCCGCCGTAGAGAGTTCATCGCCGAACTAGGGTATGGACTCGATCACAGTGCTATCCCCGTCCGATTCCTAGCACATTGTGTTCATTATGATTCTTACCACGATTGAAACGCTTCTATCTAGTCAAAACACTCCGTAGATTAGAGTTGAATTGAAAATTTAGGGTTAGGTTTCCGCCGAAACCATCTCGGACCATCCGAGTTGTGGAACTCGGTACCACCGATTCGGCTCAGGCCATTGCACATGTAATTTTCGGTCTGACCGAGAATTGAAAATCGATGTGACCGAGTTCAGGACTTTGTGAAACCCTAGCAGTCTCGGTGCCACCGAACTGTGACTCGGTCTGACCGAGTTCACTAGTTTAGGTTCCAACAGCTGCTTCGGTATCACCGAGTTTACAAATCGGTTGATCCGAAATGCTTTCTATGGAAAACTAAAACTAAGTTTTTGACTCATTCTTTTGCAAAAACCTCTGCATTTTGTGATGCTCATCCACTCTATCTCATCTATATCTATTCACAGGGTCTGCTGTCAGTGTTTGCAATATGTCTGATCAGAGTGACAGCCAGAACAGGTCAGAGGAGCAGGTTCACCTGAGTGAGGGCACTAGTCCCTCTAGCAGTTCAGATGATGGAAGCAGGAGCACTCCCAGCAACTTGCCCAAAGCTGCCACCAGAACAAGGAAGAAGAAAACTTCAGAATCTGAGGATGAAGACTATGTGGCAGTTGAGGATGAGGCCACTTCCAAGAAGAAAGTGGTTAAGAAGGAATATAGCACTGCTGCTGCCACCAAGCCAGGCATGAAGCAAAAGGTTCCTGCAAAGAGAATTCCAATGTCTAAGGCCAGAGCATCTACTCAAGTCCCTTTGGGATCTGAACCCAAAGAGGCTGCTACAGAAGGGAAGAAGAGGAAGGAGAGGATAAAAAAGACCACTACTAGAGTGCTTGGGAGATCCTCAATCATGAGAGATTCTGAAGAGGAAGAGGAAGAAGAGGTTCCTGCACCAGCACCTAAGGCCCAGAAGCTTATGGGTGATGCTATCAGGACAGGGGCTGCAACATCAAAGCCCAAAGAAGCACCCAAAGCAGCCTCCAAGCCCAAGAGTGCACCTAAGAGGAATACCAGGAGTATACTAGCTGCTGAGAAGAACAAGGCCCCAGTGCCTGAAGTTGCTGTTGATGAAGATGATGAAGGACAAGTCCTGAGGAAGCTCAAACCCAAGATTCCAGACCACAATGATGCTCATCCTGTGGCTGAGAACATGAAGATCAGGAGAGACTCAGGACTGAGGAAATGGAGAGAGACAGACCCATATGCTACAAGAAGAAGAGCTGCTGTTGATTACAGGTTCCACACAAAGGAACAACAAGATTTCTATGAGATAGTGCTACTGGACAAGAAGCCTATAGTGTGTGAAATGAGGTGGGTCGACTGGAAGTATATCAAGGAAAATGAGGAACACTATCCTGGTGTGTTTGACAGCTTCAGTGCTTGTGGAGTTGCAGACTTTGTTGGGCAGAAGCTCACAAAGTGGAATGAGGAGCTCATAATGCAATTCTACTCCACAGCACACTTCTATCCAGATGGCAGGATAGTATGGATGTCTGAAGGTACAAGGTACCAGTCAACTATTGAGGAATGGGCAAATCTGATCAATGCTCCTAAGGAAGAAGAAGATGACTTGGATGTCTATGCCAAGAAGAAGATGGATCACAACTCTATGGCAAACATGTACAAGGAGATTCCTGAAGATGATCTTGAGACTCACCAGTTTGGGTCAGTAAAACACTTGCTGTCAGAGCTGCCTACAATCAATTGGATCCTTAGGCACACTGTCTTGCCCAAGTCTGGTGATCACAGAATGATCAGAGGCCATGCAATTAACTTGCTACATATATTTGATGTGCCACAGAAGTTCAAGGTCATGAGCCTTATAGTTGAGACTATCAGGAGGACTACAACTGACCATAAAAGAAGTTGTGGATATGCCCCACAGATCCAGGAGTTGATAAACTCAAAGATGGGCACAGGCACATACTTGTTAGATAAGGAACACTTGCCTATCTATCCTGACTTTGAGGACAATCAAGTTGTGATGAATGAGAATGAACCATCATCAGTACAAGCTCAAGAGAAGAAGGACAAAGCAAAGAAAGAGAAGGCTGCCAAGATGCCAACTCAAGAGGAGGCATCTGAGTAATTTTTGAAAAGCAAGCAGGACCAGCTTGGTTATTTTATAGCATCAACTCTGAGGATTGAGAAGGGGTTGGCCACCCTAACTCAAAACCAGGAGAGCCTGGAAAGAATCGTGGAATAAAAATTCTATGATTTAGATGTCAAAGTAACTGAGATTCAGTCTGTTGTGGAGCAGCTACAGGATGATATGCAGGAGAGGAAGGGCAAGACAACCACTGATGCATTTGCCAGAGTGCCTCAAGCTCAGAGATCTGCTGCAGTGCCTGTTCTAGACACTAGAGTCACTTCATCTGCACCAGCTATAGCTCCAGCGCAACCAGCTCCAGCACCAACTCCATCAGCTCCATCTACTTCGACTGAAGCCTTCGTCCTTGGCGTTCTCCGGACACCGCCACCTGAAGACCAAGCCTGAGAGACGTTTTAGTGCTATGCATTTTCTATGAACTTTTTGGTAACTTGTTGCCAAAGGGGAGAAAAATGTATAGATCATAGGCTTCGAGAGAGAGAGTTTGCTTTTGTTCTCTCTTGTCTTCTTGGTTGAACTTTGTTTGTCTTTTGATTGCTTGAGATACTATGCTATTGTCTGTGAGACATTGATGATCATGTATGCTTGTTAGATGATATTATCTTACTTATCCTTATATTATCATTCACTTTGCTTGGTGATGAGTGCATGTATTTTAATTCTTATCATTTTGAGTGCTCCACCAAGATGTATGTGACATGGAAGAGTAACCCATGATCCTAACTCATTGTGCATTTGCAGTCCAAAGAAAATCTTAAGATATGCACAAATTTAGGGGGAGCTCTTGCTTTTCACATACTTCTCAAAGCGACAATATCTTTCACTCTTATTATCATTTGTCGAAGCTTTGATCTATATGTTGTCATCAATTACCAAAAGGGGGAGATTGAAAGTGCAACTATCCCTGGGTGGTTTTGATAATTCCTAACAACATATAGCTCATTGAGCTAACATTATTCCAAGATTAATATTTCAGGAAAAGCTCAATGAATGGCATGGCATGGATGAGGAAAGTGGATCCCTCAAAATTTTAAGGACAAAAAGTTTGGCTCAAGAGTGAAGCTCAAGACTCTACATTTTATATTTTAGTGATCCAAGATCACATTGAGTCTATAGGAAAAGCCAATACTATCAAGGAGGGATGAGGTGTTGCTTAATGGCTTGCTTGCTCAAAGTGCTTAGTGACCTAAACCAAAAGTCAAACTCGGCCCCACCGATTCTTTCTATCCGGCGCCACCGAGTTTCAAATGTCATAGCCACTACCACAAACCCTAGGCAAATCGGTCTCACCGATAGGGATCTCGGTCTCACCGAGATGGGATTGTAATCTCTCTATTTCCCTTCATAACGTTTCGGTCTTACCGAGATGAGCGATCGGTCCCACCGAGATTGCAATGTAAACTCTCTGTTTCCCTTTTGTAACATTTTGGTCTCACCGAGATGAGCGAATCGGTCCCACCGAGTTTACCTGACCAACTCTCTGGTTAGCTTATTACCAAAATCGGTCCCATCGAGTTTGTGTAATCGGTCACACCGAGATTACGTTATTCCCTAACCCTAACCATATCAGTCCTACCGAGTTGCATCTCAGTCCCACCGAAAATCCTAACGGTCACTAGGTTTGCTGAATCGGTCCGACCGAGTTTGACCATTCGGTCCCACCGAGTTTGGCAAATTGTGTGTAACGGTTAGATTTTGTGTGGAGGCTATATATACCCCTCCACCCACTCTTCATTCGTGGAGAGAGCCATCAGAACATACCTACACTTCCAATACACATTTTCTGAGAGAGAACCACCTACACTTGTGTTGAGGTCAAGATATTCCATTCCAACCATATGAATCTTGATCTCTAGCCTTCCCAAGTTGCTTTCCACTCAAATCTTCTTTCCACCAAATCCAAATCTTGTGAGAGAGAGTTGAGTGTTGGGGAGACTATCATTTGAAGCACAAGAGCAAGGAGTTCATCATCAACACACCATTTGTTACTTCTTGGAGAGTGGTGTCTCCTAGATTGGCTAGGTGTCACTTGGGAGCCTCTGACAAGATTGTGGAGTTGAACCAAGGAGTTTGTAAGGGCAAGGAGATCGCCTACTTCGTGAAGATCTACCGCTAGTGAGGCAAGTCCTTCGTGGGCGACGGCCGTGATGGAATAGACAAGGTTGCTTCTTCGTGGACCCTTCGTGGGTGGAGCCCTCCGTGGACTCGCGCAACCATTACCCTCCGTGGGTTGAAGTCTCCATCAACGTGGATGTACGATAGCACCACCTATCGGAACCACGACAAAAACATTCGTGTCTCCAATTGCATTTGAATCCTCCAAACCCTTCCCTTTACATTCTTGCAAGTTGCATGCTTTACTTTCCGCTGCTCATATACTCTTTTGCATGCTTGCTTGAATTGTGTGGAGATTGCTTGACTTGTGCTAAGATAGCTAAAATCTGCCAAGAACTAAAATTGGGAAAAGGCTAGATTTTTATTTGGTCAAGTAGTCTAATCACCCCCCCTCTAGACATACTTTCGATCCTACACCGGGTCAATGAGGTCAAAAAAGAGCTCCAAGACGCGGTGAGGAAGTGCGAGACCTTGGAGCGCGATGCATCGGCTCAAGAGATCGAACTCGCCAAAGCTCGTCAGAGTGCGGAGTCGGCCCGGAGTGAGGCCCAGGGCGCCCTCCGAGAGATCCAGGAGGCCAGGACGGTCACAGCGGGTAAGGCATTTAGTATGCAAAGCAAGGATGTGAAGAGGAAGTATCTTTTACTAACCCGGATTTGGTGTTCTCCAGGGGCTTTTGCTGATCTGCCACGTAGTGTGTCCGACGCCGCGGAGTTCTTCCAAGACGAAGAAGGGAGCTCCACGGAGAAACTATTCTGGTCACAATATCTTACGCCAGAACATCCGGTGCCCTTTAGCAATCAGCTAAAATAGCTGGTCGAGCTGCACAGGGTGGCCGAACTGGCCATGAAGGATTTAATAATCCGTCTGTGGCCAGCCGAAGCTATACCAGGAAGTTACTTCAGACTCGTGAAGCGGCTGGAGGATGCTTGTCCTAGGCTGGACGCCGTCAAGTGGTCCGTCTACATCGAGGGCGCGCGTATGGCCTTTGCCCGTGTCAAGGTCTGGTGGGCGAAGATGGACGTCGTCAAGCTTGTGACCGAGGGGCCGCCCGAGGGCAAGGAGCACCGTATACCCGAGAGGTATTTTGGCGATGTCCTGGAGGGGTCTCGTATTGTAGCGACACAGTGTTCGCAGGATATTATCTTTGAATGAATGTATTCAAGTTCTTTCTACCTTGTATGATAGAACAAAGTGGGTTTGTAATATAGTGCTTGTTATGTTTTACTTTTTACCTCCTGTGCGGCCGTGTTGTATGAAATCTGAGGGTTGGCCAGTCGTCGGCTTCTGCCCCCACGTAGGTAGTACGGAGGTGTTCGTGATGGAATCTAAACAATCTTGATCCAATTATATGGTCCTTGAAGGAGTTGTTTAGCGCAACGAACCAGGCAATCAGACTATGCGGCTTTAACACCCTCACTTAGCCATAGGAGTTTGACAGTAAAAACATGGGCGCAACCCCTAGTATTCTAACCAAGGTGCTATAAGCGTCTGATCGGGAAGTACCGATCCTTCGCGTACTGCGGAAGAAATCTCCAATATTTGTAGCCTCCGAAGAGCTCACCGGCTCTCGCCGCATCATGTCAGTCAGTTTTCGGCTTTCTCTACTGAGGTGCTACTTTGGATAAACCAAGGCACAATCGCAGTAGTTCTCCCTTTACTACCTTAGCCGATATAGTGGAACGTAAGGTAGCAAGCACAGGAGCCGAGCAACCCAACTATTGACCAAAGACATGATTCGGAGCCAATTCATACAGTGCTAAATTTGGGGTGCCGAACTATACTTATAAAAAGTGTTTGGACTTTTATTGCCATAGTGTGGGGTGCTATGAAGCCCCTGGCAAACATCAAACGTACCAAAGTGTACGGGTGCTACCTGATAGGGTTATCCACAGGGGAGAAAAAGAGAGAAAAAGAAAACAAAAAGGGTGCAAAGGTGATAAGCTGGGGCCTCAAAGCTCCAGTCGCGAACTGTTTTCATTGTAATTTGATTAATACGTCGAGGCGCATTGATACAAGTAGTGCGATAAGCAACATACTGTTTAACATGCCAAAAACCAAGGGAGAGCTGCATGTGGTTCCTGAAAAACAGCTAGAGTGATTGTTAACGAAACCACCTTGAAAATCCCCCGTACGTCTGCGTTTCTCGCTGTCTTGGTGTGTTTATCCTTCAAGAGGGCTGGTGATCAGGCCATCAGATGGGGCCTCCGGGATTGAAACCTGAAAAGCAAACGAATAAAAGTGAAAGTATGTGTGTATCCGGTGTCGGTTGAGCTGTACTGTCGATCACAAACTAGTTATGCCTCCGTCGATGCCCATGGAATTTTGCGTGCGTAGTTATGTACGTGTGGTGCGAATGCCACTACTTGACCAGGACTGAGACGGAGTTCGAATTGCTAGTCTAGCTCCCGACGAGCCGAGCTGTCCTGCTGCAGGGTAGTTTGGACTCTTTTAACGATGTCCGTGGGCTCGGCAGCCGAATTAAGGTTCTACTTGAGAAGGCTGCTCTGTACTTCTGCTGCTAAGGCAGCTGTGTGCTCTTCTGTACGGAGGGAGCATTCCGTATTTCCGTTGACTGTTATGACGCCACGTGGACCGGGCATCTTGAGCTTGAGATAAGCATAGTGTGGCACTGCGTTGAATCGAGTGAATGCGGTCTGTCCGAGTAGTGCGTGATAGCCGCTGCAAAAGGGGACTATGTCAAAGATTAAATCCTCGCTTCGGAAATTGTCTGGAGATCCGAAGACAACCTTGAGCGTGATTGAGCCCGTGCAGCGGGCCTCTACACCTGGTATGACTCCTTTGAAGGTAGTCTTTGTGGGTTTGATCCGTGATGGATTAATGCCCATTTTGCACACTGTGTCCTGATAGGGCAGATTGAGGCTGCTACCCCCATCCATAAGGACGCGCGTCAGGTGAAATCTGTCAATGATAGGGTCGAGGACTAGCGCGGCTGAGCCGAAATGACGGATGCTAGTCGGATGATCCCGGCGATCAAAGGTGATCGGGAATGACGACCATGGGTTGCATTTTGGGGCGACTGGCTCTATCGCGTAGACGTCCCTTAGTGCGCGCTTGCGCTCCTTTTTGGGGATGTGTGTAGCATATATCATGTTCACTGTTTTGACTTGAGGGGGAAACTTCTTCTGTCCCCCTGTGTTCGGTTGCCGGGGCTCCTCGTCGTCGTCCTTCCTTTGTGATCCCTTTTCCCTGTTCTCTGCGTTTAATTTGCCGGCCTGTTTGAAAACGCAACAATCTCTGTTGGTATGATTGGCTGGTTTGTCTAGGGTGCCATGTATCTGGCACGAGTAATCGAGTATGCGGTCCAGGCTGGATGGTCCCTGATTGTTTCCTTTGTATGGTTTCTTCCGCTGGCTGGACTTGGAGCCGCTGAATCCGACATTGACTGTAGTGTCGTCGGTATTATCACCATTGCTTCGGCATTTGTGTCTGTTACGTCGGAGCTTGCCATTGTTGTTTTTAACCTCGTAGGGGCCTACCTTGCTGGCTGTGTTGTTGCTACGAGCCAGCCAACTATCCTCACCCACGCAGAAGCGGGTCATGAGTGTCATAAGGCTGCCAAAGATTTTGGCTTTTCTTGGCCGAGGTGGTGGGCGAGCCATTCGTCGTGGATGCTATGTTTAAAGGCCGCTAGGGCTTCGGCATCCAGACAGTTGACGATCTGGTTCTTTTTTGTTAGGAACCTACTCCAGAATTTCCTGGCAGACTCTCCAGGTTGTTGAACTATGTGGCTTAAGTCATCGGCGTCTGGTGGTCGGACATATGTACCTGGGAAGTTGTCAAGGAAGGCTTCTTCCAAGTCCTCCCAGCTGCCGATAGAGTTTTCAGGCAGGCTGTTTAACCAGTGCTGAGCTGGTCCTTTAAGCTTTAGCGGGAGGTATTTGATAGCATGGAGGTCATCTCCGCGGGCCATGTGTATGTGGAGGATAAAGTCCTCGATCCATACCGCGGGATCAGTTGTCCTGTCGTATGATTCAATATTCACGTGTTTGAACCCTTCGGGGAATTCGTGATCCATTACTTCATCATTGAAGCAAAGAGGGTGTGTGGCGCCTCTATACCTGTCCGCATCGCGACGTAGCTCCGTTGGAGTCCATCTGCGGTTGTTGGTTCGGGCATGACTAGGTTTGTCACGTCCGAATAGGTAGCCATCATCATGTGTCGAGGAACGTCCTCGCGATCCGTAAATCGATCGGGTATATCCTGCTCTACTATCTAGGGTCTGTCGGAGGTTGTATGTATGACCCCGAACTGTTTTTTCTCTATTTTTACGTGGCGGTGGGGCAGGCCGCTGTTCGGCCTGAGTTGCCGCTCTATCCCGACCACGTGGTGGTCGGTCCGCCGCATTGTCCCGACCACATAGTGGTCGATCGGCCGCATTACGCGAGGGAGGTATGGGCTCCGGCGCCTCTTTGTCGAACTGAGGTAGCAACCTTCACTTCAGGTAACTCTTGGCTGGGCATCTGAGGCCATATTCTTCGGTTGCCAGAACATCAGTCCACCTGTCGACAAGCAGATCTTGGTCGGCTTGAAGCTGCTGTTGCTTCTTTTTCAGGCTCGTTGCGATGGCTATTAGCTAGCGCTTGAAGTGCTCCTGCTCGAGAGGTTCCTCAAGCATGATGAAATCTTCATTGCCGAGGCTTTCCTCATCCTCAGAGAGCGGACGATAACTACCATCCTCCGAGTCATTGGGGCTGGCCTGTTCATCGGGGCTAGCTTGCCCATTTTCTTGCTCCTTCTGTTCGGATGTTACCTCAGCAAGGTCTTCATTGTTTTCGGCGTCGTCTGGAGTATTATTTTCTCTGGTGCCAGCATTGCTGTCTTTTGAACGACGTGACTTAGAGCGGCGCCGAGGACGCCAACGTTTTTGCTATGTCTCAGGAGGTTTGTTCTCGATTGGATTTTCTTTGTCATCATCGTTGGCTGTTTTGGGTGTATCCACCATGTACACATCGTACTAAGAAGTGGTCGTCCAGCATTCAATAGACAACGGGTTTTGGCCCTGCTCCTCCTCTGCATCGTCGTCCATACCATCGATGTCTTCGGAGCCGTAATCGAGCATGTCGATTAAGTCTTCGATAGTGGCTACGAAGTGGGTGGCGGGTGGGAAGCAAAATTCCCTGTCCTCAGCTTCTAGTTCGAACCGGATATAGTTCGGCTGTGAATCCCCCGCTAAGGATAGATTTTTTTAATGAGTTCAGCACATCACCCAAAGTTGAGTGCCAGAAGATGTCCGTGGCACTGAATTCTGCGATCGATGACCAATGATGCTCGACATGTGCGGACACACATAGTTCGGAGCTTATAACCGAAAATGAGTCCGAGGTTCCGGTGACACAGGCATTACTGGAAGTTAGGTCTATGTGCGGCTCCAATGCCGTGGACTCTGCGGCTTCTGTGGCGGGGTTGAGCTTCTTGTCCTCGGATGGCGCGACCTGCTCCGGATCTAAGGCCAGAGCGACTACAGGTGCAATTTCCTGGGTATGGCCCGATGACAAATCTAAGTCATGTTCATCTAGGCGACGGGGAGCGATTGCCATGGTATCGAATCCATCGAAGGTCAAGTCTCCACGGATATCCGCGACATAGTTCAAGCTCCTGAATTTGACCTGACGGCCAGGGGCGTAGCTGTCGATCTACTCCAGATGGCCAAGCAAGTTGGCCCGCAGTGCGAAGCCGCCGAACAGGAAGATCTATCTGGGGAGGAAGACCTCCCCTTGGATAGCATCGCTGTAGATGATTGAAGGAGCCATCAAACCTTTTGAGGACGGCACAGTGGAACTCTCGATGAAAGCACCAATGCTGGTGTCAAAACCGGCGGATCTCGGGTAGGGGGTCCCGAACTGTGCGTCTAAGGTTGATGGTAACAGGAGACAGGGGACATGATGTTTACCCAGGTTCGGGCCCTCTCTATGGAGGTAATACCCTACTTCTTGCTTGATTGATCTTGATGAATATAAGTATTACAAAAGTTGATCTACCACGAGATCGAGATGGCTAAACCCTAAAAGCCTAGCATGTGTGACTATGGTAGTGATTGTCCTCCCTCCGGACTAAGTTCCTCCAGTTTATATAGACACCGAGAGGATCTAGGGTTACACAAGGTCGGTTACAAAGAAAGGAATCTACTTATTTGACCGCCAAGCTTGCCTTCCACGCCAAGGAGAGTCCCGTCCGGACACAGGTGTAGTCTTTGGTCTTCGTATCTTCACAGCCCATCAGTCCGGCCCATGGCTAGCAGGCCGAACGCCTGAGGACCCCTTAGTCCAGGACTCCCTCGATCGAATTAGAATTGTGCCTGCTAATAACGCCAAAGTGATTGCAAGGTACTGCATTTCCCACAGAAATAGAACCTTTCAAATTAACAAGTTCTCGCTTCTCGTGGCAATGCATCCATATTGGAAAATTGGAGACACTGTTCTACTCAGGCTCTACCAAGGCACATGAGGGCTCTTCCTTTTCATTGACGAGATGCCGAGTTGCCGTGATCAAGCTGCTTCCAGTGGATAATTGTGGTTATTGGCCCTTAGCCTCTTAAAATGTGCTAGCTATTACTATATATGTTAAGTATGTAGATATAGACCATATGGTTGTTGGCCCTTAGCCTCTTAAAATGAGATAGTTGTTACTATGTTAAGTATGTAGATATGGATATGGTTGTCAAAACCGTGTTACGAAGATCCTCCTTTTGTCGAATAGTGTAACCACTATACATATGTTACTCAAATGTTGTTACCCAAGTTCATAAATTTTCATGGAAAGTATTAGTATCGTACACATTTCATTGAGTTTAAGCGTGTGCCCGATGTCCAGAAGGCATTTGCATACTAACTGCCCATATTGCAAATTCACACACATGTTAACATAAGGAAACATATATGTAACATACTAATCATCGCACACGAGTACTCGCAGACGCATCATGTGTGATACTCCGCCACCTCAAGCAACTAGTTTGCATTTTTCAAAGTTTTTTTTACACACAGAATCGCACATGAAGTAACTGTATTGACCGCTTGTGTTGTAATTTCTCATCGCAAACAGTTCATCCGAGTTGGCTGTTTGCCACGTATCACACACATCTTGTTTACACGACTCGTGTGATACCCCAAGACCGGAGCTTCAGATGCCTTCCAGGGTTTCCGAGATTCGTTGTGTGATTTGTTTTTGCTTGTTGCATTCATCATTGCATCATGTGCATTGCATCATGTCATCATGTCTTTAATCTTTCCAACTCAACTAAATAAACCGTATGGATCTTCGATCCATTTAAATTGAGGGAACTCACATGGTGGTTTCTCTTTAAAACATACCCTCCCGATATTTAGGGAGATATTATAAAATATTCCATTGTTTTGGAATCACCCATGAACCCACTTGCATATTAAATCCCTTGGCCTTTTCTTCTTCAAGTTTTGACTCTCTAGCCTTGCCAATAATTCTTTTACCATTTTCCGAAGCTCTACCAAAATTCTCAACATTTTTGGATACTCCTAAAACCTCGTCCTAGTTCAAAACCATTTGAATTAAATTCAAATGAGTTTGAATTTACATCTTTAAATCTTGGTCTTTTCTATTTTCTCGGAACAAGCACATTTTTACGAGTCCGTGAAAATTGTCCCCGTGCCCAAATTCCTTCTCCAACCTTTTCTTTCTCTTATTTCTATCTTTGCTATTTGTTGTTTTTGGCAATTAAAGAGAAATGGGAAAGAGAGAGAGAGAGAGGAGAGAAGCCAGCTCAGCTAGGCCTACCTACCTCCTGCGCCGGCCCAAACCTCCCCTAGGCCTCCCGCAG
The DNA here is from genome assembly GCF_002162155.2 of Triticum dicoccoides. Classification (NCBI taxonomy): domain Eukaryota; kingdom Viridiplantae; phylum Streptophyta; class Magnoliopsida; order Poales; family Poaceae; genus Triticum; species Triticum dicoccoides. The sequence goes on along the minus strand of NC_041388.1, from coordinate 497,333,037 downwards.
CCTCCAAGGCCCAGCCGCCAGCCTTCCCTGCCCAAGGCCCACCTATTCCTAAAACCTAACCCTCTCCCTGCCCGATCCCACTCACCCTCTCCCTCTCGTCCTCATCCACCGCCGCCACACACGCCCGCACTCATCGAGACGAGGGAGAGGAGCTCCTTCGCCCGAACACCATCTCCTTCTCTCTGGTACCCGCGCCCGCAACCTTCTCCGCCGCCTCGCTCCTCCCTTCTCTCGTTCTATTTTCCTCTCGCGCCCTGCCTCCCTCTACTGCACCGCATCATCGGACCGCAGCTGCCTCCCTGGCTCCGGCGAGGGGCACTGCCCTGCACCATCTCGTGGACCGCACGGCCGCCGGCCATGGAGACCACCGTGCCGGCCCTCAAACGCGTCGCCCGTGCTCCTTCCCCGCCTCAAACGCCTTGTCGTCCGTCCTTTTGCTAGAGCACATGCCCGAGTCCGTTCGACTCCGCCGACCACCGTGACCGCCTTCCCCGCCTTCGCTTGCCATCTCCGACAAGTGCGAGCGTCGGTGAAGCCCCACAGCGGCTTCTCCAGCTCGTCATCGACCTCGCCCTGTCTCTCTGTTTCGCCAGATGTCGTCCGTGCTGGTGGGGAACCTTGGATCCACCCGTTCCCCGTCTTCGGCGCCGTGCTAGGCCTCCCCCACGCCTCGCTAGCTGCTGCTGCGCCGCCATGTTCCTGTTCGTCCACTGCTCACACCGCCATCTAGGGCTGCCTCTCTTCGGTGACCACCAAGACCTGAGGCCCTTTTGGTGTTGCTTCGTTTTGGATGAGCCATCCTTTCCGACAAGTGTACGAGAACATGGTGACGTGTAAAGTACCTCTACCTTCATCTTCGGAATCACCAAGAACACCAAGTACCACAACGCCCCGCCCCCCTGAAGAGTTTGGGTTCGACAAGTTCGATGACGCTATTGTACAACCACGTTACCGAGACCAGCAAGACCGACGAAACGAAACCGCCAAGTACCTCTATGAATGGATGCGTCAAGGCCGCCTCAGAGATAGCCAAGTACACCACCGACAAGACCACATGGATGCTCGAACGAGTGCTGAAAGAAACACCAAGTACCACGACAACCATCGGCATGTACCCCTACACCGCATCGGAATGCCGAGTTCCTCTTCGGATGTGTGTACGACTACCAGGGCCAAAAGACCCGTACACCACTACCGTCGTTGAAGACCAGTGTAATGCATGCATCAAGTACCTCTACGGAAGACCCGAACATCTACAGGAAAACGTGTACCACTATCGTCGAGGACCGATAGTACCACTACTTCTACTACCATCGTGGAACGACTACTTCCTCTACTTCCCTCGACGAGCCCGAACCATCCCGTTTGCATGCTTCGAAGGTATAACCACCAAGACGACGCCCGTACGAATGTTGAGTGATGTATGAGATGCTTGTGGTTGCACCGTGTCCGAGTTGTTCTTTGCGAGTTCCTTGTTGCCTTGTCGTCGACATGTGGGAACCCGGTATCCGGGAGCACCCCATCATCTTGCATGTCACACTCACACCAACTTCCTTTTGCACGGGTATCCCCGTGAGCTACCGAATCATCGTAATGTTGCCGCGACATCATTTTCCGTTTCGCCGTCGTGGCACCATTCCCGTTGTTGTTGCCGTGGCACCCTTTCGTTCCGCCATGGTGGCCAAATGCTTCATATCATGCTCTTAAACTTTTTCATAAAATTGCATAAACTTGCATATGCCATCCGCATCATGATAATAACATTTAAAATGTTTCAAATAGTTGTTTGCTTTAAATTGCTAAATGCATATGGGGATTTACCAGAATTGTTGTTTGATGTTTCCGGTACCATTTAAATTTCTTAGACTATGTATTTTACCCATGTTTCACCTCTTGCCATGTTTAACAACATTTAATATTGTTGAGTACATAAACGGGAGAGAACTAAATAAGTCATGTGGTGTTCCGTCAATATGCAACTCATTGCATATTGAGCTCCACTTAATTTGTAGTTTTGTTTGTGCACTTTGCCATGCCATGCATCATTAAATCGGACATGCATCATACTTGGTTGTGCATCATGCCATGTTTATGTGGTGGTTGTTTACTATGTTGTTTGCTTCTTTCCGGTGTTGCTTGTTCGGGTTAGTTCCGATAACGTCGCATTTGTGAGGATTCGTTCTACTTCATCCGCTTGTCTTCTTCATGGGCTCGTTCTTCTTCCTTGCGGGATCTCAGGCAAGAGGACCATACCCTCGAAATCACTTCTATCTTTACTTGCTAGTTGTTCGCTCTTTTGCTATGCCGCGATACCTACCACTTGCTATATCATGCCTCCCATATTGCCATGTCAAGCCTCTAACCCACCTTACCTAGCAAACTGTTGTTTGGCTATGTTACCGCTTTGCTCAGCCCCTCTTATAGCATTGCTAGTTGCAGGTGAAGATGGAGTTTATTCCATGTTCGAACATGGATGTTGTTGGGATATCATTATTATCTCTTATTTAATTAATGCATCTATATACTTGGTAAAGGGTGGAAGGCTCGGCCTTATGCCTGGTGTTTTGTTCCACTCTTGACGCCCTACTTTCCGTCATACCGGTGTTATGTTTCTTGATGTTGCGTTCCTTACGCGGTTGGGTGTTATGGGAACCCCTTGACAGTTCGCTTTGAATAAAACTCCTCCAGCAAGGCCCAACCTTGGTTTTACCTTTTGCCACCTAAGCCTTTTTCCCTTGGGTTCTGTAGACTCAAGGGTCATCTTTATTTTAAACCCCCGGGCCAGTGCTCCTCTGAGTGTTGTTCCAACCTGTCATCCGCTGGTGACCACCAGTGGCAACTCTGGGTTGGCCTACCGGAATCTTGGACAATCCGGTGTGCCCTGAGAACGAGATATGTGCAGCTCCTATCAGGATTTGTCGGCACATTCGGGCGGCTTTGCTGGTCTTGTTTTACCATTGTCGAAATGTCTTGTAACCGGGATTCCGAGTCTGATCGGGTCTTCCTGGGAGAAGGAATATCCTTCGTTGACCGTGAGAGCTTGTGATGGGCTAAGTTGGGACACCCCTGCAGGGTTTTGAACTTTCGAAAGTTGTGCCCGCGGTTATGGGCAGATGGGAATTTGTTAATGTTTGGTTGTAGAGAACTTGAAACTTAACTTAATTAAAATGAATCAACCGCGTGTGTAGCCATGATGGTCTCTTTTCGGCGGAGTCCGAGAAGTGAACACGGTCTTGTGTTATGTTTGTGCGTAAGTAGTTTCAGGATCACTTCTTGATCACTTCTAGTTCACGACCGCTGCGTTGATTCTCTTCTCGCTCTTATTTGCGTATGTTAGCCACCATATATGCTTAGTGCTTGCTGCAGCTCCACCTCACTACCCTTTCCTACCCATAAGCTTAAATAGTCTTGATCTCGCGGGTGTGAGATTGCTGAGTCCTCGTGACTCACAGATACTTCCAAAACAATTGCAGGTGCTGATGATACCAGTGCAGGTGACACAACTGAGCTCGAGTGGGAGCTCGATGAATATCGTGTTCGCTGTGTTGTTTTGTTTCCTGTTGATCAGTAGTGGAGCCCAGTTGGGGCGATCGGGGATCTAGCATTTGGGGTTGTCTTTCTTTATTTTGGTTCCGTAGTCGGACCTTGATTGTATTCTGGATGATGTATGATATATTTATGTATTGTTTGAAGTGGCGATTGTAAGCCAACTCTTTATCCCTTTCTTATTCAGTACATGGGATGTGTAAAGATTACCCCTCTTGCAACATGCCTACTATGCGGTTATGCCTCTAAGTCGTGCTCCGACACATGGGAGATATAGCCGCATCGTGGGTGTTACAACTCGTTTGTGTTCTTTTGGCTCATCGCAAACAGTTCATCCATGTGAACTGTATGCCGCATATGACACAATCTTGTTAAGTTGAACCATTTCTGTTGTGTTCCCTAATCAAAAACAGTTCGTCTGAGTTAACCGTATGTCGTATATCGCACACACATTGATATGGCTGCCCATTTCTGTTGTTCTACCTCATCGCAAACAGTTCGACTGGATTAACCGTGTGTCCTGCATCGCACACACATTGTTATGGCTGCCCGTTTCTGTTGTTCTGCCTCATCGTAGACAGTTTGAATGCATTAACCGTGTGTCCTGCATCGCACACGCAACTAAAATCTGAACCGTGTTTGATGGCTCCGCCATCGCAAATGTTTTGCACCCTTTTTGACGGGTTTTTTACACCACCATTTGCGATTATTGCATCACACACAGTTTCGGCAAAGGGTCTCTGATCGTAGTGTCGCATTAGCAGTATCCTGCAGTAGTGCACAACAACATCTGTTAGCCATGTGAGGCGCCCCCTCCACAGTTTACGCCTCCGGTCATATTGTCGTATTGTTGGGGAACGTAGTAATTTCAAAAAAAATCCTACGCACACGCAAGATCTATCATGGTGATGCATAGCAACGAGAGGGGAAGAGTGTTGTCCACGTACCCTCGTAGACCGTAAGCGGAAGCATTATGACAACGCGGTTGACGTAGTCGAACGTCTTCACGATCCGGCCGATCCTAGCACCGAAGGTACGACACCTCCGTGATCTGCACACATTCAGCTCGGTGACGTCCCGCGAGCTCTAGATCCAGCTGAGTGTCGAGGGAGAGTTTCGTCGGCATGACGGCATGATGACGGTGATGATGAAGCTACTGGAACAGGGCTTCGCCTAAGCACTGCAACGATATGACCGAGGTGGATTAGGGTGGAGGGGGGCACCGCACACGACTAAGACAATTGTCACTTGTGTGTCTATGGGGTGCCCCCCTCCCCCGTATATAAAGGAGTGGAGGAGGGTGAGGGGCCGTCCCTCTATGGCGTGCCCAAGGGAGTCCTACTCCCACCGGGAGTAGGATTCCCCCCTCCCTAGTTGGATTAGGAGAGGAAGGAATGGGGAGAGAGGGGGAAGGAAAGGGGGGCCGACCCCCCACCCAATTCAAATTTGGCTTGGGGGCGTGCCCCCTCCTAGGCCCCCTTCTCCTCTCTCCCACTATGGCCCAATAAGGCCCATATACTTCCCGGGGGGTTCTGGTAACCTCCCTGTACTCCGGTATATGCCCGAACTCACCCGGGACCATTCCAATGTCCAAACATAGTCATCCAATATATCGATCTTTATGTCTCGACCATTTCAAGACTCCTCGTCATGTCCGTGATCATATCTGGGACTCTGAACAACCTTCGGTACATCAAAACACAGGAAGTCATAATACCGATCATCACCAAACATTAAGCGTGCAGACCCTACAGGTTCAAGAACTATCTAGACATGACCGAGACTCATCTCCGGTCAATAACCAATGACAGAACCTGGATGCTCATATTGGTTCCTACATATTCTCTTAAGATCTTTATCGGTCAAACCGCACAATAAAAATACGTTGTTCCCTTTGTCATCGGTATGTTACTAGCCTGAGATTCGATCATCGGTATCATCATACCTAGTTCAATCTCGTTACCGGCAAGTCTCTTTACTCGTTCCATAATGCATCACCGCGTGACTAACTCATTAGTCACATTGCTTGCAAGGCTTATAGTGATGTGCATTACCGAGATGGCCTAGAGATACCTCTCCGACAATCGGAGTGACAAATCCTAATCTCGATCTATGCCAACTCAACAAACACCATCGGAGACACCTGTAGAGCATCTTTATAATCACCTAGTTACGTTGTGACGTTTGATAGCACACTAAGTGTTCCTATGGTATTCGGGACTTGCATAATCTCATAGTCATAGGAACATGTATAAGTCATGAAGAAAGCAATAACAATAAACTAAACGATCATAGTGCTAAGCTAACAGATGGGTCTTGTACATCACATCATTCTCTAATGATGTGATCCCGTTCATCAAATGACAACACATGTCTATGGCTAGGAAACTTAACCATCTTTGATTAACGAGCTAGTCTAGTATAGGCATACTAGGGACACTCTGTTTGTCTATGTATTAACACATGTACTAAGTTTCCGGTCAATACAATTCTAGCATGAATAATAAACATTTATCATGATATAAGGAAATATAAATAACAACTTTATTATTGCCTCTAGGGCATATTTCCTTCACGTAGTGCTTAGGCGAAGCCCTACGCGAATCACTTCACCATCACCGTCACCACGCCATCATGCTGACGAAACTCTCCCTCAACACTTTGCTGGATCAAGAGTTCGAGGGACGTCATCGAGCTGAACGTGTGCAGAACTGGGAGGTGTCGTACGTTTGGTGCTTGATCGGTCAGAACGAGGAGAAGTTCGACTACATCAACCGCATTGTCAAACGCTTCCGCTTTCTGTCTACGAGGGTACGTGGACACACTCTCCCCATGTCGTTGCTATGCATCTCCTAGATAGATCCTGCATGAGCGTAGGAATTTTTTTGAAATTGCATGTTACGTGATACGTCTCCAACGTATCTATAATTTTTGATTGTTCCATGCTATTATATTAACTGTTTTGGATGTTTAATGGGCTTTATTATGCACTTTTATATTATTTTTGGGACTAACCTATTAACCGAAGGCCTAGTGCAAATTGTTGTTTTTTTGCCTATTTCAGTGTTTCACAGAAAAGGAATATCAAACGGAATCCAAACGGAATGAAACCTTCGCGAGAATCTTTTTTGGAACAAACACAAACCAAGAGACTTGGAGTGGATATCAAGGAAGCAACGAGGTGGCCACAAGGTAGGGCGGCGTGCCCAGGGGGGCAGGCGCACCCCCCACCCTCGTGGGCCCCTCGTAGCTCCACTGACCTACTTCTTTCACCTATATATATACTATTATACCCTGAAAACATCCAAGGGAGCCACGAAACAACTTTTCCACTATCGCAACCTTCTATACCCGTGAGATCGCATCTGGGACCTTTTCCGGCGATCTGCCTGTAACACCCACAATGCGGCTATATCTCCCACGTGTCGAGGCACGACATAGAGGCATAGCCGCATGGTAGTTTTGTCGCAAGAGGGGTAATCTTCACACAATCCCATGTACTGAATAAGAAAGGGATAAAGAGTTGGCTTACAATCGCCACTTCACACAATACATTAATCATTCATACATCATTCAAATACGCTCAAAGACTGACTATGGTCAAATCCGAATAAAAGGGAGATGAACCCCAAATGCTAGATCCCCGATCGTCCCAACTGGGCTCCACTACTGATCATCAGGAAACAAAGATGTAGCAACCACCAGGGTCTTCATCGAGCTCCCACTTGAGCTCAGTAGCATCACCTGCACTGGTATCATCCGCACTTGCACCTGTTTGGAAGTATTCATGAGTCACGAGGACTCAGCAATCTCACACCCGCGAGATCAAGACTCTTTAAGCTTATGGGTAGGATAGGGTAATGAGGTGGAGCTGCGGCAAGCACTAAGCAAATCTAGTGGCTAACATATGCAAATAAGAGCAAGAAGAGAAGCAACGCAAAGGTCGTGAAGCTAGAAGTGATCAAGAAGTGATCCTGAAACTACTTATGCACAACCATAACACAAGAACCGTGTTCACTTCCCGGACTCTGCCGAAAAGAGACCATCGCAGGTACACACACGGTTGATGCATTTTAATTAAGTCAAGTGTCAAGTTATCTACAACTGGACATTAACAAATTCCCATGTGCCACATAACCATGGGCACGACTTTCGAAAGTTTAAACCCTGCAGGGGTGTCCCAACTTAGCCCATCACAAGCTCTCACGGTCAACGAAGGATATTCCTTCTCCCGGGAAGACCCGATCAGTCTCAGAATCCCGGTTACAAGACATTTCGACAATGCTAAAACAAGACCAGCAAGACCGCCCGATGTGCCGACAATCCCGATAGGAGCTGCACATATCTTGTTCTCAGGGCAACACCGGATGAGCACTCCGTACAACTAAAACCAGCCCTCAAGTTTCCCCGAGGTGGCGCTGCAAAGGAGTCTAGTTCGGACCAATACTTAGAGAAGCACTGGCCCGGGGGGTTAAAATAAAGATGACCCTTGGGAGCACGACTCCCAAGGGAAAAGTATAGGTGGTGGTGAGGCAAATGGTAAAACCAAGGTTGGGCCTTGCTGGAGGAGTTTTATTCAAAGCAGACTGTTAAGGGGTCCCCATAACACCCAACCGCGTAAGGAACGCAAAATCAAGGAACATAACACCGGTATGACGGAAAGTAGGGCGACAAGAGTGGAACAAAACACCAGGCATAAGGCCGAGCCTTCCACCCTTTACCAAGTATATAGATGCATTAATTAAATAAGAGATATTGTGATATCCGAACATATCCATGTTCCAACATGAAACCAACTTCAACTTCACCTACAACTAACAACGCTATAAGAGGGGCTGAGCAAAAGTGGTAACATAGCCAAACAACGGTTTGCTAGGAAGGTGGGTTAGAGGCTTGACATGGCAATGCGAGAGGCATGATATAACAAGTGGTAGGTAGCGCGACATAGCGATAGAGCGAACAACTAGCAAGCAAAGATTGAAGTGATTTCGAGGGTATGGTCATCTTGCCTGAGATCCCGCAAGGAAGAAGATAAACGGACGTAGTCGAACGAATCCTCACAACTCCGGAACAAAACCGAAGCTAACGAGAGAAGCAACCCGGAAAGAAGCAAACAACATGGTAAACACACAAGCATAACATGGCATGATGCACAAACAAGTATGATGCATGTCCGGTTAAAATATGCATGGCATGGCAAAGTGCACAAACAATACTACAAATTAAGTGGAGCTCAATATGCAACATGTTGCATATTGAGGAAACACCACATGACTTATTTAGTTCTCTCCCGTTTATGCTACTCAAGAAAATTAAATGTTGTAAAACATGGAAAGAGGTGAAGCATAATAAAACTACCTAACTAGGCAAGTTTAAATGAGGCCGGAAATAACCAACAACAAATCCGGAAAATCCTCATATGCAATTTATGGATTTGGTACTGTTCTGCCCTAAACCATATTTTAGAATTGTTAAACATGCAAAGTAATGCCACCATGTTAAACTAGGCATTTTTCTGCCCCATTTACATATAAAGATTATTTAAAATGGAGCTACGGTTATTTAGTTATGAATTAAATCATTTTAACATGGCAACATGGAAAATTATATGCAAACATCTTTTTAAACATTTTAAACATGCATGAAAGTTGGATATTATGAAAGTAGACAAGACTCTAAGCATT
>NC_041388.1:497259501-497323252 GCF_002162155.2 Triticum dicoccoides | reverse complement strand
ATCATTTTAATATGATGCACGGTGATTTGACCGACTATATTGTCGCTGTAGTTATCCGTTGGGGCGTCTAACGGACTCCGAATGCGATGAAACTTGGCAGGCGGCCTATCTACACTATAACAACACCACATGCCAACTTTCAAACCATTCCGAGAACATTTTCCAGCCACTTATAAAATTTTATTTAGGACATGCTGCGGGCGCGTGCGAGTGTGGTTGGGCTCAGAACGGACAAGGAGAGAACGGGGAGACCCGGATGGATGCAAGTTTTGAAAACATGATGATGCAATGCACATGACGACATGAAAAGATGCAACACACAAGCGAATGACATGGCAACAACACGCATAACTGAAAGACACCTGGCGCAACGGTCTCGGGGCATTACAACACTCCACCACTACAAGAGGATCTCGTCCCGATATCTAAGGATAGCACCGGAGGGAAACCGAAGAGGAAGAGAAGAGGTAAAACTAAGTTGCTTCTTTGAAAAATGAGTGAAACCAAAGAACCTTGAGAGGTTGAACAACAAAGAAGAAGAAAATACAACGGAGATGAACGAAGTTGAAAACACTCCGTTAGGAAATAGGAACAAGGAACACCATGTAAACCTTGGAGGTTGCAAAACTATGAATGCCAACCACAATGGAGAAGAAGGAATTGAAACCACTCAGGTTGAAACAAGATAAACAAGGAACAAGGAAGAACAAATTCGAACAGCACTTCGGTTGAAAAGAGATACAAGACTTGATAAGATAAAAGGAACTTGAATAGAGGACACAACACTCTGGTTAAATGGATAAGCAAAGAAAAGAAAAGAACATGATCTTGGCAAAACAAGATGATGAGTCGAAGATAGCAACATCGTAAATCCTCCAGAAACAATGAATGATAGAGAGATAGTTGGAATGAAGATAGTTGGAATGAATAGAACGAAGAGTGAAACCAACATCTCCTACCATAAATGAATTTGAAAGAGCATCCTTACAAAGTAGGATTGAACGGAGTTGTTTGAAAAAACAACAACGGTAAGAATAAGCTTGTTGTGGGCTTATGGAATCAGCTCAAAACTTAGAGGTGAATACATGCCACTATGGAAAACATTTGATTGCTTGAGAGCAACACGAAGATGAAAACTCTTTCGCCGAGAGGAGAAGGAGAAACTTGGATCATTGACAAACACCATGATAGCAACATTCCCAGTGGAAGGCTTTAGGTGAATTTTTCCAAGATAACACCATAAAGAAATTGATGGATTTAAAATACCTCATTGTTGACAACATGTGAATCATGAGACACGAACTCAAATTGTCAAGAATGACATAACACCACCTCAAATGATACGGTAGAAAGAATTGCACTTCGGAATTCAAGATGAAGAATACTTGAACTCCTCAAAACAAAACATGTGTTGAGCACCGTGTTTAATCTTAACTCCGAGAAAAATCTTGAAGAACAATTAAAGAATGAAAGGAATCCTTGATGAACCACCATTTAGAGCCTCCATGAAGAACTCTGGTAACAAATGAATGATCAAACGAAAGGAAACTTGAAAAGAACTCCGGTAGAAGCCTTGCAATGATTTAGATGGATCTTCGCGGTGATTTGACTGAGAGAGCTTGGAACTCTGGAAACAAAAGATGAACAGCTTAGCACCGACAAATTGATATCGTGAATGAACTCCAGAAGAAGGAATTAATCACTTGGATGAAGGAAGAATAAGAATTATGTTATGATCATCCTTCACCAATTTAAATTGATGACGAGCAACAGATTTGACATACTACTTATTCTTCTTGAAAAGATTGAAGAGAGAAATAGCGAAACTTGGGAAGGTCTTCAACGATCCGCCGGTAGGATTGGAAAGAACGAATGAATTGATATGATAATGTATGAAGAGGAATCTTGAATAAACCGTCGTAAGAATTGAAAATGAACGTGGTAAAAGCACAATTAATCGGGAAGAATTAGAAAACAAACGAATATACTTGAGAGAATTTAGATACAAGTGAAACGAAGAGATCATGAGCTGATTAGAGAATACTTGAACGATGCCTCGGAAGAATTTGGGAACGAGAGCTGAAAGATGGAATGAATAAGTCTTCTAAAATGATGGCCTTCGGAGAATCAAACTGAAAAGACTCATGAATTGCTCCGGATGGGTGAAAAGCATTCTCACAATCGAAAACAATTATGAGATGATGGCAACAAGCTTGAAGTTCGCATCTTTGGAAGAATGGGTAAGATTTGGAGGAGAAACTCTTCTTCGGTCTTCAAATGCAGAGAATAACGATGAGAAACGCCACCATGAATTATTGAGGCCCTCCCGAATGAAAAATAGAAATGTTGAGCCAACGATGAAAAGAATTTTAAAGATCTTGGTGAAAGACATTTGACTGGTGATAACTCATTCTTACGTCAAACTTTGAGATGAATTTGGGAATAACTCTGGAATAATTAGAAGAGTCAGGTAAGATCTTGGAAAAAGACATGTGGGTTAGGGCCCACTCAAAAGATACACTGTTGAACGATTTAAAAGAGGGATTGCGCCGGTTGAATTAAATGGATCAAAAGAGATAACAACCTCAAGATAGCTTGAACGGTTTAGGAATGAAAACATGAATCTCCTGAGATATCTTCGCTACTCCAAAACAAATGAATTGCGAGAAGTGGATGATTAAGAGGTGCATCGGCATGAGAAAGCATTTGAAACGAGGAAAGGGATATGATCAACACTGAAAACTTTAATTGAATACACCGGAAAATAGTATGAGACTGAAGAACGATGAACTTGAAGCTTCTTTAGCATCTTCATGAGAATCACCAGTTAAGAACTTTGAAGGAAAAGAATGAAGAGATTTCACATCAAAAGATCAAATTTGATTAAGAAATCTTAGTCCTTGAAGAAAAAGAAATGGGTGGGAGGGTGGGAAAACAAAGGCTACTTGGGGCAGATGGAATGGATACCATTGAGAAAACTTAGAATTGATCTAGCAAATATTGAAAATGATCGGATCCACTTGAAGAGAAACACGCCGGTTGAAAAAGAATTGACATGACCATCTCGATGATCGAAAAGGATTAGCACTCCCATAGAAATATGAGAACACCATTTAGGGAAAGTATGGAATCAACACTTGACATCGAAGCAACTCAAATACCACAACTCAAAACAAAACAAAGGATTGGCTTGCGAAATAAACCAGAAACAAACATATGATAGAGATTTACCCAATCTCATATCACGCATTTGTCGGAAAGATTTTCTAGGAGCTACTTGAATTCCCACCTATAAACTCTCGGAACTTTCTGGTTATGAAATCGAGTGTTGGGGATACAGGGGAAGCATAATATCTCACCCAAACTAACAATCCCTACATCCAGCTGTATCCATCCGTCAACACATAACCAAGAAACCTTTGGAAATTGTGTACCTCAACCTTCAAAAAAGCATACGTTATACGAGTTATGGCAATACTCCTGAACTCCCGCCCCAGTACTGGGTGGCGTCGAGGTTATCTCACCAACAACTGCATAAAAGAGATTTTCGATGTCAGCGAACTCAGGTATTCCAGAACTGCAACGATAAAATTGTGACGACAACACCTCGGAGCTCAACTCCCCGGGACACTGCCACAACCCCGAAATGTCAGGAGGCACCAAGAACAATGTTCTCGTCAGAAGACTATTGGAACGATTCCAATATACCCGCGTGATCCTAAAAAATCATGAAATTTGAGGAGAGGGAAGTCAAAACTTCTACATCAGGAGGCCTCACTAGAGCGAAGAAGGGACTGAGGAGTAAAAAGAATCCTACTCTTCGATATATATAATCCTAAGACTCAAAACATTTGGTTCTAGACACAACAACGTCAGCGATTCGACAAGCAGGGGGCTCCTAAGTCGGGGACGGCTCTAATTACCAACTTGTAACACCCACAATATGGCTATATCTCCCACGTGTCGGAACACGACTTAGAGGCATGGCCGCATGGTAGTTTTATCGCAAGAGGGGTAATCTTCACACAATCCCATGTACTGAATAAGAAAGGGATAAAGAGTTGGATTACAATCTCCACTTCACACAATACATTAATCATTCATACATCATTCAAATACACTCAAAGACCGACTGCGATCAAATCCGAATAAAAGGAAGATAAACCCAAAATGCTAGATCCCCGAGCATCCCAACTGGGCTCCACTACTGATCATCAGGAAACGAAAACATAGTAACCACCAAGGTCTTCATCGAGCTCCCACTTGAGCTCGGTAGCATCACCTGCACTGGTATCATCGGCACCTGCAACTGTTTGGAAGTATCTGTGAGTCACGAGGACTCAGCAATCTCACACCCGCGAGATCAAGAGTATTTAAGCTTATGGATAGGATAGGGTAATGAGGTGGAGCTGCAGCAAGCACTAAGCAAATATGGTGCCTAACATACGCAAATAAGAGCGAGAAGAGAAGCAACACAACGGTCGTGAAGCTAGAAGTTATCCTGGAACTACTTATGCACAACCATAACACAAGAACCGTGTTCACTTCCCGGACTCTGTCGAAAAGAGACCATCACGGCTACACGCGGTTGATGCATTTTAATTAAGTCAAGTGTCAAGTTCTCTACAACTGGACATTAACAAATTCCCATCTGCCACATAACCGTGGGCACGGCTTTCAAAAGTTTAAACCCTACAGGGGTGTCCCAACTTAGCCCATCACAAGCTCTCACGGTCAACGAAGGATATTCCTTCTCCCGGGAAGACCCGATCAGTCTCAGAATCCCGGTTACAAGACATTTCGACAATGCTAAAACAAGACCAGCAAGACCGCCCGATGTGCCGACAATCCCGATAGGAGCTGCACATATCTCCTTCTCAGGGCAACACCGAATAAGCACTCCATACAACTAAAACCAGCCCTCAAGTTTCCCTGAGGTGGCGCTGCAAAGGAGTCTAGTTCGGACCAATACTTAGAGAAGCACTGGCCTGGGGGGTTGAAATAAAGATGACCCTCGGGAGCGTGACTCCCAAGGGAAAAGTATAGGTGGTGGTGAGGCAAATGGTAAAACCAAGGTTGGGCCTTGCTGGAGGAGTTTTATTCAAAGCGAACTATTAAGGGGTTCCCATAACACCCAACCGCGTAAGGAACGCAAAATCAAGGAACATAACACCGGTATGCCGGAAAGTAGGGCGACAAGAGTGGAACAAAACACCAGGCATAAGGCCGAGCCTTCCACCCTTTACCAAGTATATTGATGCATTAATTAAATAAGAGATATTTTGATATCCCAACATATCCATGTTCCAACATGGAACCAACTTCAACTTCACCTGCAACTAACAACGCTATAAGAGGTGCTGAGCAAAAGCGGTAACATCGCGAAACAATGGTTTGCTAGGAAGGTGGGTTAGAGGCTTGACATGGCAATGCGAGAGGCATGATATAACAAGTGGTAGGTAGCGGACATAGCGATAGAGCGAACAACTAGCAAGCAAAGATTGAACTGATTTCGAGGGTATGGTCATCTTGCTTGAGATCCCGCAAGGAAGAAGAACGAGTCCATGAAGAACACAAACGGACGTAGTCGAACGAATCCTCACAACTTCGGAACGAAACCGAGGCAAACGAGAGAAGCAACCCGGAAAGAAGCAAACAACATGGTAAACACACAAGCATAACATGGCATGATGCACAAACAAGTATGATGCATGTCCGGTAAAATTTGCATGGCATGGCAAAGTGCACAAACAATACTACAAATTAAGTGGAGCTCAATATGCAACGGGTTGCATATTGAGGAAACACCACATGACTTATTTAGTTCTCTCCCGTTTATGCTACTCAACAAAATTAAATGTTGTAAAACATGGAAAGAGGTGAAGCATAATAAAACTACCTAACTACGCAAGTTTAAATGAGGCCGGAAACAACCAACAACAAATCCAGAAAATCCTCATATGCAATTTATGGATTTGGTATTGTTCTGCCCTGAACCATATTTTTAGAGTTGTTAAACATGCAAAGTAATGCCACCATGTTTAACTAGGCATTTTTCTGCCCCATTTACATATAAAGATTATTTAAAATGGAGCTATGGTTATTTAGTTATGAATTAAATCATTTTAAGATGGCAACATGGCAAATTATATGCAAACATCATTTTAAACATGCATGAAAGTTGGATAGTATGAAAGTAGACAAGATTCTAAGCATTATATATATATATATATATATATATATATATATATATAATTTTAATATGATGCACGGTTGATGAGTTATTAAATGCATGAACTCTTGGGACTTTTCTGTAAAACGGTGTTCTCTGGATAAATCCTAAAATCGCAGCACAGGGAAAAAAGGTCTATTGGCCGAATCTGGAGGGGCTGGTGGCTGCTCACATTGGGCTCCAGGGAGCTGGGCCTTGGCGCCTTGGAGCTGGGCCCGCCTTGCTGCAGAGGAGGCAACGGGCGCTGGAGTGGAGTGGCTCGATGCAGAGGAGGCGCGCCTTCTGCTCGACAGGAAGCGGCGGCGACAGCGTGGGACTTGCAGCGGTGGCTGGACAGACTTGGCGCACGGAGGAGGGCACGGGGAGGACCGGGAACGGCGGGATCTAGCCGGGTCCTGGGCGGGGACGGCGGCTGCTCGCGGTTCAGTGGAGGTCCAGGGCGGCTGCGTTCGTTTCCCTAAAGCTCCTGCAGGTTGCGGCGGTCAGTGAGGCAACAAGAGCCAGTGGAGGAAGAGTGAAAGAAGAAGGAGGGATGCAAGGGGCTGGCCTATTGGTCTAGCGATCGTCGGAGCTTGAGGTGGGGGTGGTTCGGTGGCGCCAACATGGATCTGGGTCGAGGAGGCTGCAGCGGCTTCCGGGCGAGGGAAAACAAGGGCGACGGTCATGGCAGCTCAGTTCCCTGTTGAGACAGAGAGAGAGCATTGTGAGAGAGAAGAGAGAAACGGGAGAGGAAACGAGGGGGAGGAAGAGAGGGACACAGAGGACGCAGGAGCATGGTGCAGTTCCTGGCGGACGACTCACCGACAGTGCCGAACGGCGATGGCGAAGAAAATGCTTCGGGAGGAGCTCATCTCCTCCTGAATCAGGACAAGGCGCGAGGTTACGGGAGGTTGGACGAGCTCAGGCCTCGAGAAGAGGAGGTGCTCGGGCACCTTGGCGGTGCAAGGGGACGAAGCAGGGGTCCTGCATCTGTTGCTGCGGTGGTGCTCGGGAAGCAGAGGAGGCAATTGCCTCGGGCATGTCTAGAGGACGAAGATGCAGGAGACGCGCACGGGGAGGCAGCTGCTGCACGGAGGCTCGACGAGGGGTGGATTGGGTGCTCGGGGTTGGGGAGAAGGAGCTCGGGCTCCTGTTGGTGGGTGGAGGAAAATGAGGAGAAGGGGATCCCGAGGTGGATCGAGACCGGGTGGCGGCGGCGGGATTGGACTGATGGGACAAGCCTCCTAAAGATTAGGGTTGGTCTAGTTTATATAGTGAGTGGGTTAGGTTAGGGGCTATCGGATCCCTCCGATCATAATCGGATGATTGAGATAAAGTAGGCTAGGAGTGTCAAAGAACAAACCAATGATATTTTAGGGATGTTTGGGGATAATCCGAATCCAACGGTGACGACTGCCCGGGTCGGGTCCGGGAAAGCTTTCGGACGCGCGCGCGAGGAGGGCCGCGGGCTGACGAGAGAGGTTAGGTTGGGCCTGGCGGCAAGTAGTGGACTGTGTAGACGGTCTAGGGAGGAAAGAGAGGGAAAGCCCGGCAAGAGTTTTCGAAGACCGAAAATGTCCGACGATTTGACCGACTATATTGTCGCTATAGTTATCCGTTGGGGCGTCAAACGGACTCCAAATGTGATGAAACTTGGCAGACGGCCTATCTACACTATAACAACGCCGCATGCTAGCTTTCAACCCATTCCGAGAACATTTTCCGGCCACTTATAAAATATTATTTCGGACATGCCGCGGGCGCGTGCGAGTGTGGTTGGGCTCAGAACGGACAACAGAGAGAATGGGGAGACCCGGACGGATGCAAGTTTTGAAAACATGATGATGCAATGCACATGATGATATGACAAGATGCAACACGCAAGCGAATGACATGGAAACAATGTGCATAACTAAAAGACACCTGGCACAACGGTCTCGGGGTGTTACACTTCTGGAGGGGGATTCGATCACGGAGGGCTTCTACATCAACACCATAGCCTCTCTGATGTTGTGTGAGTAGTTTACGACAGACCTTCGGGTCCATAGTTATTAGCTAGATGGCTTCTTCTCTCTCTTTGGTTCTCAATACAAAGTTCTCCTCGGTGTTCTTGGAGATCTATTCGATGTAATACTTTTTGCGGTGTGTTTGCTGAGATCCGATGAATTGTGAGTTTATGATCAAGTTTACCTATGAACAATATTTGATTCTTCTGTGAATTCTTATATGCATGTTTTGATATCTTCGCAAGTCTCTTCGAATTATCGGTTTAGTTTGGCTTACTAGATTAATCTTTCTTGCAATGGGAGAAGTGCTTAGCTTTGGGTTCAATCTTGCGGTGCTCGATTCCAGTGACAGAAAGGGAACCGGCACGTATTGTATTGTTGCCATCGAGGATAAAAAGATGGGGTCTATATCATATTGCTTGAGTTTATCCCTCTACATCATGTCATCTTGCCTATTGTGTTACTCTGTTCTTATGAACTTAATACTCTAGATGCATGTTGGATAACGGTCGATGTGTGGAGTAATAGTAGTAGATGCAGAATCGTTTCGGTCTACTTGACACGGACGTGATGCCTATGTTTATGATCATGCCTAGATATTCTCATAACTATGCACTTTTCTATCAGTTGCTCAACAGTAATTTGTTCACCCACCGTAATATATGCTATCTCGAGAGAAGCCACTAGTGAAACCTATGGCCCCGGGTCTACTTTACATCATATAAGTTTCCTATCTACAATTCTAGTTACTATTTATTTTGCAATCTTTATTTTTCAATCTATACAACAAAAATACCAAAAATATTTATCTTATTATCTTTATCAGATCTCACTTTTGCAAGTGGTCGTGAAGGGATTGACAACCCCTTTATCGTGTTGGTTGCAAGGTTCTTATTTGTTTGTGCGGGTACTAGGCATTTTGCGTGTAGTCTCCTACAGGATTGATACCTTGGTTCTCAAAAACTGAGGGAAATACTTATGCTACTTTGTTGCATCACCCTTTCCTCTTCAAGGGAAAACCAACGCATCCTCAAAAGGTAGCAAGAAGGATTTCTGGCGCCGTTGCCGGGGAGATCTACGCTCAAGTCAAGACAACCAAGTACCCATCATAAACTCTTATCTCTCGCATTACATTATTTGCCATTTGCCTCTCGTTTTCCTCTCCCCCACTTCATCTTTGTCGTTTTATTCGCCCTTTTTTCCGTTCATCTCTTTTTGCTTGCCTCTTGTTTGCTCGTTTGTTGGATTGGTTGTTTGTCACGATGGCTCAAGATAATACTAAATTATGTGACTTTTCCAATACCAACAATAATGATTTTATTAGCACTCCGGTTGCTCCTACTACCGATGTTGAATCTTGTGAAATCAATACCGCTTTGTTGAATCTTGTTATGAAAGATCAATTTGCTGGCCTTCCTAATGAAGATGTCACTACCCATCTAAACAGCTTCGTTGATTTGTGTGATATGCAAAAGAAGAAAGATGTGGATAATAATATTGTGAAATTGAAGCTCTTTCCGTTTTCGCTTAGAGATCGTGCTAAAACTTGGTTCTTTTCTTTGCCTAAAAATAGTATTGATTCATGGAATAAGTGCAAAGATGCTTTTATCTCTAAGTATTTTCCTCCCGCTAAGATCATCTCTCTTAGAAATGATATTATGAATTTTAAGCAACTTGAGCATGAGCATGTTGCACAAGCTTGGGAGAGGATGAAATTAATGATACATAATTGCCCTACACATGGTTTGAATTTATGGATGATTATACAAAAAATTTATGCTGGATTGAATTTTGCTTCTAGAAATCTATTAAATTCGGCCTCAGGAGGCACTTTTATGGAAATCACTTTAGGAGAAGCTCCTAAGCTCCTAGATAATATTATGGTCAATTATTCTCAATGGCACACCGAAAGATCCACTAGTAAAAAAATCATGCTATTGAAGAGATTAATGTTTTGAGTGGAAAGATGGATGAACTTATGAAATTGTTTGCTAATAAGAGTGCTTCTTCTGATCCTAATGATATCCCTTTGTCCACTTTGATTGAGAATAATAATGAATCTATGGATGTGAATTTTGTTGGTAGGGACAATTTTGGTAACAACACGTATAGAGGAAATTTTAATTCTAGGCCGTTCCCTAGTAATTCCTCTAACAATTATGCTAATTCCTACAACAACTCTTATGGAAATTTTAATAAGATGCCCTCTGATTTTGAGACTAGTGTTAAAGAATTTATGAATTCGCAAAAAAATTCCAATGCTTTGCTTGAAGAAAAATTGCTTAAGATTGATGAGTTGGCTAGGAACATGGATAGAATTTCACTTGATGTTGATTCTTTGAAACTTAGATCTATTCCACCTAAGCATGATATCATTGAGTCTCTCAAAGCCATGATAATTTCCATTGATGATTGAAAAGAAAGAACCGCTAGGATGCGTGCTAGATGAAGATCTAAAAGTGATTGGTGTGTTTCCTGTTAAATCTTTGTTTTCCAATATGAAACCTTATAAATATGGGACTGGAGATGAGTCAACTTTAGTTAGAAGGCGTCCCAATGATTCGGAGTTTTTAGATCTTGATGCTAAAATTGGTAAAAGTGGGATTGAAGAGGTCAAAACTTTACACAGCAATAAACCCACTATTTCGGATCTAAGGAATTTAATTATGACAATTGCTCTTTGATAGATTGTATTTCCTTGTTGCAATCTGTGTTAAATTATCCTCACGCTTATGATCAAAACAAAGCTTTTACCAAACATATCGTTGATGCTTTAATGCAATCCCATGAAGAAAAGCTCGAATTAGAAGTTTCTATCCCTAGAAAACTTTATGATGAGTGGGAACCTACTATTAAAATTAAGATCAAAGATCATTAATGCTATGCTTTATGTGATTTGGGTGCTAGTGTTTCCACGATTCCAAAAACTTTGTGTGATGTGTTAGGTTTCCGTGAATTTGATGATTGTTCTTTAAATTTGCATCTTGCAGATTCTACCAATAAGAAACCTATGGGAAGGATTAATGATGTTCTTATTGTTGTAAATAGGAATTATGTGCCCGTAGATTTCATTGTTCTTGATATAGATTGCAATCCTACATGTCCTATTATTCTTGGTAGACCTTTCCTTAGAATGATTGGTGCAATTATTGACATGAAAGAAGAAAATATTAGATTCCAATTTACATTAAGGAAAAGCATGGAACACTTTCCTAGAGATAAAATTAAATTACCTTATGAATCTATTATGAGAGCCACATATGGATTGCATACCAAAGATGACAATACCTAGATCTATTGTTGTTTTTATGCCTAGCTAGGGGCGTTAAACGATAGCGCTTGTTGGGAGGCAACCCAATTTTATTTTTGTTCCTGTTTAGTAATAAATAAATCATCTATCCTCTGTTATGATTGTGTTTTTTATGTTTTAATTAGTGTTTGTGCCAAGTAAAGCCTTTAGGATCTTCTTGGATGATTGTTGTTTGATCTTGCTGGAAAAAATAGAAAGTATGCGCTCACGAGAATAATTTTCATTTTTTACCAGAAAGCGATAAAATACCAATTCCATCTGTAGTAGATCAATATACAAATTATTTAGGACTTCCTAATTTCTCAGGATTTTTGGAGTTACAGAAGTATTCTAAACCTACAGAATACTACAGACTGTTCTGTTTTTGACAGATTTTGTTTTTCGTGTGTTGTTTGCTTATTTTGATGAATCTATGGCTAGTATTGAGGGGTATGAACCATAGAGAAGTTGGAATACAGTAAGTTTAACACCAATCCTATATACCTAAGAGATTGATCCCCACTACAAGTAATTATCTCAACATGCAGCCTATCCAACTCAACAAGTTGCCACATCAGCAACTCTTTTTTCTTTTTGCATGGACCACATCAGAAACTCCTAAGGTGCATGTTGCTACATCGAACGTTTTTTTGAGAAGATCGAATGTTTTGTTAACGGCATACAGCAGCACTATCTACCGTTTCCCTCGCCCCACAAAAAATAACAATATGGTCTGTTACCAGCCAGCCCACGTCTGTTTCCAGCCGTAAATCACGGACTCCACTACAATGAAGTGAATGCGCGACGCTTTGTTATGGACCGAAACCCTCACCAGTTTCCATTCATAAACCACAGACTTTATTTATCCCACAAAAAACTAAATGATGATCCCTCCCTACCTCAAACCCCAATATATTCCCCTGTCTACAGCAGCAAGGCGTCGCCGCGCAGATGGGCGCCGATCTCTGCGCCAGCGCTCCTCTGGCATGACTGCCGATTCGACAGGCCTTCTTGACTCCCGTAATCTATCGGGCTACGATCACGTTGCTCGCCTGTGCCCTGCATCGTCGCGACGGCGGGCGCGGTGCCTGGTTGTCCCCTCCATCTCTGCATTTTTTTTGGCCAAGGCAGAGGCGTTGCCGCTGGGGAAGTTGGTTCTGCTCGGTTCCACAAGAATCGGACTGGCAGCTAGGGAGATTGGAGTCCAGAGCTGGCTTTATTTTTAGCCGGAAGGGCTGGCAGGGCCTCCGTTGACAGCGACAGTTTGGAGGGGCGTTTCATCCTCCAACGTTCAACGATGTGTCGCCTCGGCTGATTACTATAGCAATGGTAGTCTTTTTTCCCAACCTCAGTTCCTTGCAGCTAGGGAGTGAAGCCGACCAGGTTAATACTTTTTTTCGATGATGAGTATGCAAGTATGGATGGTGAACTTTGGAGTACGGTGACTAAAGGATTAGTGGACTTCCTTCTGCCTTCTCTATTCTCCGGGAAACAATGGAGGCGAGCGGCTATTGCCATTAATCAGCAGAGGTACTCCATGTTCATTGTCTCCACTGTAGCTGGTTAGCCTACCTGTGCTCCAGATCTTAATCTGAACCGCCATGAGTGAGCCACCCCTTTCGTCTTCTCCACGTTCTCTGTGACACCTATTTCCAGCGTGAGCTTAGTTTTTGATTAAGTCAACATGCTGGCACCTCCCTTCTCATAGAGCTGGTAGCAAAACGAAGCTGTTTGGGATGAACCTGGAGCCATCATGTTAGTCCAAGTTTCCACAACTAATGTCTTGCTGCTTTACCGCCATAATATTCTACAGATTCTGATAACATTGTGCATATATCCATAGTTCCATGTCTCGGGTTAACAAGGAACACGGTAATCTGATTGATTTTTAACTTGATGTGCCCTAGTACGGCACCATCTGTAAGTAACCTCTATCTCTTTCTATATATTTTTGCTTAAGATCTTGATGATGTATACACACAAAAGGGGCACTGGATTCACTGAAACCCCAAGTTAAAAAAAGTTACTGAATTCTTGCAATGATTTGTATTTTTTTGCATATGCTTCCGATGGACAGATTATAAACATAACGTGATTGTTCTTTTTTCGAATAAGTACAATTCTATCCCTAACCTTTTCCACTAAATGTGACCTTATAGCAAATGTACATACATGTAGATCTATTATTGATATTATAATTGTTAATAGTCATTCCAAATTGCTCACACTATGAACACAGCAACGCGCGGGGTATTATCTAGTATAAATAAAGAATGAGTTCATTACAGTACCTTAAGGTGGTGGTTTGTTTTCTTATACTAACGGAGCTCATGAGATTTTCTGTTGAGTTTTGTGTTGTGAAGTTTTCAAGTTTTTGGGTAAAGATTTGATGGATTTTGGAATAAGGAGTGGAAAGAGCCTAAGCTTGCGGATTCCCAAGGCACCCCAAGGTAAAATTCAAGGACAACCAAAAGCCTAAGCTTCGGGATGCCCCGGAAGGCATCCCCTCTTTCGTCTTCGTCTATCGGTAACTTTACTTGAGGCTATATTTTTATTCACCACATGATGTATGTTTTTCTTGGAGCATCTTGTATGATTTGAGTCTTTGCTTTTTAGTTTACCACAATCATATTTGTTGTACTGTGATAGCTTGGCTTATTAGGGATGATAGACTACTCATATCAATAAGGAATTCCTTCTTTTTCGGGAGCCCATTCTGACAGAACTCCAAAGTTAAGCGTGCTCAGCTTGGAGTAGTTTCAGGATGGGTGACCGGCCGGGAAGTTTCTCCCGGGTGCGCTCGAGTGAGGACAAAGTGCGCAGAAAAGACTAGTATTGATCTGTGGGGCCAGTCTAGATCCTGCCAGGAGTAACGACCACCGACGGGTGTGTCCGAGGCGTTACAAGTTGGTATCAGAGCCGACCCTCGCGGTTACACGGATCTTTGCGGACAGGTGCGCGGTCATGTTGTTCATGACGTTTGTGACCCGTCGTGGCACACGGCATGGCACATGTACCAGACTGGATGCACAGACGTATGTGCCCAGAGGGAACGTTCCTGTGGCCCGACGAGGACGTCGATTCCTTTGAGTGGGGGTGTATGTGATAGCCTGGCTTATTAGGGATGATAGACTACTCATATCAATAAGGAATTCCTTCTTTTCCGGGAGCCCATTTTGACAGAACTCCAAAGTTAAGCGTGCTCAGCTTGGAGTGGTTTCAGGATGGGTGACCGACTGGGAAGTTGCTCCCGGGTGCGCACGAGTGAGGACAAAGTGCACAGAAAAGCCTAGTATTGATCTGTGGGGCCAGTCTAGATCCCGCCAGGAGTAACGACCACCGGGGGGTGTGTCCGGGGCGTTACATGTACACACCTTTTGGAGAGACACACATGAATCGGAATTTATTAGAATACTCTATGTGCTTCACTTATATCTTTTGAGCTAGATAAATTTTGCTCTAGTGCTTCACTTATATCTTTTTAGAGCACGGTGGTGGTTTTATTTTATAGAAATTATTGATCTCTCATGCTTCACTTATATTATTTTGAGAGTCTTTTAGAACATCATGGTAATTTTCTTCGGTTAATAAATTAGTCTTAATATGATAGGCATCCAAGATGGGTATAATAAAAACTTTCATATAAAGTGCATTGAATACTGTGAGAAGTTTGATACTTGATGATTGTTTTGAGATATAAAGATGGTGATATTAGAGTCATGCTAGTTGAGTAGTTGTGAATTTGAGAGATACTTGTGTTAAAGTTTGAGATCCCGTAGCATGCACGTATGGTGAACCGTTATGTGATGAAGTCGGAGCATGATTTATTTTTTGTTGTATTCCTTATGAGTGGCGGTTGGGGACGAGCGATGGTCTTTTCCTACCAATCTATCCCCCTAGGAGCATGCGTGTAATACTTCGTTTCGATAACTAATAGATTTTTGCAATAAGTATGTGAGTTCTTTATGACTGATGTTGAGTCCATGGATTATACGCACTCTCACCCTTCCACCATTGCTAGCCTCTCTAGTACCGCGCAACTTTCGCCGGTACCATAAACCCACCATTTACCTTCATCAAAACAGCCACCATACCTACCTATTATGGCATTTCCCTAACCATTCTGAGATATATTGCCAAGCAACTTTCCACCGTTTCGTTTATTATGACACACTCCATCATTGCCATATTGCTTTGCATGATCATGTAGTTGACATCGTATTTGTGGCAAAGCCACTGTTCATAATTTTTCATACATGTCACTCTTGATTCATTGCACATCCCGGTACACCGCTAGAGGCATTCACATAGAGTCATATTTTGTTCTAAGTATCGAGTTGTAATTCTTGAGTTGTAAGTAAATAAAAGTGTGATGATCCTCATTATTAGAGCATTGTCCCAGTGAGGAAAGGACGATGGAGACTATGATTCCCCCACAAGTCGGGATGAGACTCCGGACGAAAAATAAAAAAAATTAGAGAAAAAAAGAGGCCATAAAAAAGTCCCAAATAAAAAAATGAGAGAAAAAGAGAGAAGGGGTAATGCTACTATCCTTTTTCCACACTTGTGCTTCAAAGTAGCACCATGATCTTCATGATAGAGAGTCTCTTATGTTGTCACTTTCATATACTAGTGGGAATTTTTCATTATAGAACTTGGCTTGTATATTCCAATGATGGGCTTCCTCAAAATGCCCTAGGTCTTCGTGAGCAAGCAAGTTGGATGCACACTCACTTAGTTTCTTTTGTTGAGCTTTCATACATTTATAGCTCTAGTGCATCTGTTGCATGGCAATCCCTACTCACTCACATTAATATCTATTGATGGGCATCTCCATAGCCCGTTGATATGCCTAGTTGATGTGAGATTATCTTCTCCTTTTTGTCTTCTCCACAACCACCATTCTATTCCACCTATAGTGCTATATCCATGGCTCACGCTCATGTATTGCGTGAAGATTGAAAAAGTTTGAGAACATCAAAAGTATGAAACAATTGCTTGGCTTGTCATCTGGGTTGTGCATGATTTAAATATTTTGTGTGATGAAGATAGAGCATAGCCAGACTATATGATTTTGTAGGGATAGCTTTCTTTGGCCATGCTATTTTGAGAAGACATAATTGCTTGGTTAGTATGCTTGAAGTATTATTGTTTTTATGTCAACATTAAACTTTTGTCTTGAATCTTTCGGATCTGGAAATCATGACACAATAAAGAAAATTACATTGAAAATTATGTTAGGTAGCATTCCACGTTAAAAATTCTGTTTTTATCATTTACCTACTCGAGGACGAGCAGGAATTAAGCTTGGGGGTGCTTGATACGTCTCCAACGTATCTATAATTTTTGATTGTTCCATGCAATTATATTATCTGTGTTGGATGTTTAATGGGCTTTATTATGCACTTTTATATTATTTTTGGGACTAACCTATTAACCGAAGGCCCAGTGCAAATTGTTGTTTTTTCCTATTTCAGTGTTTCGCAGAAAAGGAATATCAAACGGAATCCAAATGGAATGAAACCTTCGCGAGGATCTTTTTTGGAACAAACACAATCCAGGAGACTTGGAGTGGAGGTCAAGGAAGCAACAAGGCGACCACGAGGTAGGGCGGCGCGCCCAGGGGGCAGGCGCACCCCCACCCTCGTGTGCCCCTCGTAGCTCCACTGACCTACTTCTTTGGCCTATATATACTCTTATACCCTGAAAACATCCAGGGGAGCCACGAAACCACTTTTCCACCGCCGCAACCTTCTATACCCGTGAGATCCCATCTCGGGACCTTTTCCAGTGATCTGTCGGAGGGGGATTCGATCATGGAGGGCTTCTACATCAACACCATAGCCTCTTCGATGATGTGTGAGTAGTTTAACACAGACCTTCGGGTCCATAGTTATTAGCTAGATGGCTTCTTCTCTCTCTTTGGTTCTCAATACAAAGTTCTCCTCGATGTTCTTGGAGATCTATTCGATGTAATACTTTTTGCGGTGTGTTTGCCGAGATCCGATGAATTGTGGGTTTATGATCAAGTTTATCTATGAAAAATATTTGATTCTTCTCTGAATTCTTATATGCATGATTTGATATCTTTGCAAGTCTCTTCAAATTATCGGTTTAGTTTGGCCTACTAGATTGATCTTTCTTGCAATGGGATAAGTGCTTAGCTTTGGGTTCAATCTTGCGGTGCTCGATCCCAGTGACAGAAAGGGAACCGACACGTATTGTATTGTTGCCATCGAGGATAAAAAGATGGGTTTATATCGTATTGCTTGAGTTTATCCCTCTACATGATGTCATCTTGCCAAATGCGTTACTCTATTCTTATCAATTTAATACTCTAGATGCATGTTGGATAGCGGTCGATGTGTGGAGTAATAGTAATAGATGCAGAATCGTTTCGGTCTACTTGACACAGACGTGATGCCTATGTTTATGATCATGCCTAGATATTCTCATAACTATGCGAGTTTCTATCAATTGCTCGATGGTAATTTGTTCACCCACCGTAATATATGCTGTCTCGAGAGAAGCCACTAGTGAAACCTATGGCCCCCGGTTCTACTTTACATCATATAAGTTTCTAATCTACAATTCTAGTTTACTATTTATTTTGCAATCTTTATTTTCCAATCTATACAACAAAAATGCCAAAAATATTTATCTTATTATCTTTATCAGATCTCACTTTTTCAAGTGGTTGTGAAGGGATTGACAACCCCTTTATCGCGTTGGTTGCAAGGTTCTTATTTGTTTGTGCAGGTACTAGGCGATTTGCGTGTAGTATCCTACTGGATTGATACCTTGGTTCTCAAAAACTAAGGCAAATCTTACGCTACTTTGCTGCATCACCCTTTCCTCTTCAAGAGAAAACCAACGCATGCTCAAGAGATAGCATTACATTCCCCAACACAGAGCCCCAAACGGACTCTATATCTGGCCTCCCGGTGAAGAAGAGGAGGTGGTGGCGGCTCCGTATCATGAAACACAATTAGTCTTTCTCCCTAATTTCTCTCTTTGAATATGTGATTTTATAGTATCAGGATTGAGGTTTGCGGGGCCACCAGGTGGGGACAACCCACCTGGGTGCACCTGGAGGGGGGCGCCCTGGTGGGTTGTGCCCACCCAGGTGCCCCCCTCCGGTGGTTCTTGGCTTTAGAAATTCTTTTTTGTTGTATAAAATATCCTCAAAAAGTTTCGTTCCAATCCGAGAACTTTTATTTCTGGACAAAAACAACACCATGGTAGTTCTGCTAAAAACAGCGTAAGTCTGGGTTAGTTTCTTTCAAATCATACAAATTAGAGTCCAAAACAAGAGGAACAACGTTAGGAAAAGTAGATACGACGGAGACGTATCAGATGGTTGTCAGAAATTTGCAAGGCGAGCTCATATACCGGCTCAAGAGTTGTGGATGATTCCCATAACTTGGTTGATTGCAGTCTAGGGGCTTGATATGGTTGGACCATTCAAGAGGTCTAAGGATAAGAAGACCCACCTTTTGGTGGCGGTTGATAAGTTTACCAAGTGGGTTGAGGCAGAGCCAATTAGCAATTGTGAGGCGGCGACTGCAGTACAGTTTGTTAAGAAGCTGATCTTTCACTTTGGATATCCCCATAGTATCATCACTGATAATGGCACTAATTTGTCTAAAGGTGCTATGAAAACATTCTATCAAACAGAACACATTCGTCTTGATGTATCTTCGATGGCACATCCTCAGTCTAATGGTCAGGCAGAACGACCTAATCAAGAAATCTTGAGGGGGATCAAGCCCCGGCTTATGTTTCCTTTGGAGAGAACACTGGGTTGTTGGATTGAAGAGCTAGATTCAGTGCTTTAGAGTATCAATACCAAACCCAATAGGTCAACAGGCTATACGCATTTCTTCATGGTCTACGGTGTAGAGGCAGTTCTCCCAAGTGATACCGTCACGACTCGCCTAGAGTGGAGGCTTGTGTTGAAGCTGATAATGAGACAGCATGACAGAATGCAATTGCTGCTTTGGATGAAGAATGTGACCTTGCGGCGGCTCGTTCAGCAATATATCAGCAAGACCTACGTCGCTATCATAGCCGTAGAGTTCGAAGCCAGACCTATCAGGAGGGCGGCTTAGTGATCCGTTTGATTCAAGAATAGACATGGATGCATAAGCTTTCGCCTCCATGGGAAGGGCCCTTTGTAATCAGCAAAAATTTCAATAATGGGTCTTACTACCTCATTGACATACAAGAGAACAAAGAATCTCGCACCTCTGAGCAGGATACCAACATGCCATGGAACATTACTCATCTTCGGCCTTACTACACTTGAGCCACCGGATCTCACCATTGTACATACCTCTGTCGATGTATATATCTATTTATGATCAATATAATAAAGCCGACATCCCTGAAGTTCAGGGCCTCTGTCATTTCATTGTTGTGCATCTAAGTCTTTGTTCATTGATCATAAGGTCACTTGGGGGCTTCCAACCCACCGGGTTTAGCTTTCATACCCTCTTGACCGGCATGAAATGCCACTTTATGGGTTATACCTGCCTGTTTGCAACTTGCTACTCTGCCAGGTGATCCGTCGAACTCTTGGCAAGTCAATCTTCTCAAAGACCCTGAACTTGTCAAGGTTAAAATGGCGGTTTTGTGTCACATGAGAGCTGGCTTACAATGGGCTAGGATAAACAACGGCTATGCGGCCTTGAAAGCACATATGAGGCCTGTGAGCCACCTTTTTTCATTTGAATTTTGAAATCTGGCTTACCAATGTTTGTGATTAGCATGTTTTCTGTTTTGATGTTTTTTCTCTCAAGGTTTTTGCGCAAATTTTGCCTACCCGGGTCGTGAGGTTCTGGATTATGTTGCTCATATTTGAGTATTTTGGGTTGTCACCCGCCCTGGCTTTTGAATTTAAGTCATCAGTATGTTTTGGCTTGAATAGCCATGGTTATGAATTTTTTCCAGTAGTCGTATAAGTCTACCAATCTTTGGGTTGTCACCCGCCCTGGCTTTTGACTTTAAGTCACCAGAACATACATTGATTGGTCTTCTGCAAGATATATAAGACTTCAGGTGAAAAAAAGAGTTGTGGCGCCGCTGATGTGTCTGACTCAATCAAGCATGCAACAAAGTTTTTCTGCTAAGATCAAAAGTTCAGATAAACTTGCATGAAGGCATGACAGGGCGGATCACTGTATTAAAAGCTACCCTATTACAAGGCTTCCAATTGAGCCCAAAAGATTTTATGTCAAGTGTTTTTTGGAGGTGCACTCCTGTAACCCGGCCTCAGAGTCGTCCGGCTTATAGTCACCACGCTCAGTTCTCTTCTTGACACCTTGAAGACTCCGGGTCATCCCGCGCCGGCTCTTCCTCCTTGGCCATCTGGAGGTCAGCCGATGTCCAATCGATGCTGGTTAAACCTTCGAATGTGGCCTCATCGTTAAGAATGATGGAAGGATCAACATCACGGGCAAAGGTATGATTACGCCTTGGAGTAATAAGGTCCATAACATCATGAGATGGTGGCACAATCATGTTATTGTTGTCATCATAAGCCGGCATGTATTTGTTCAAATTCAGCTCTTCTATGAGTTTGCATGCCACGGGCAGCATCTCTCTGGCCCATTGGTTGAAGTCTTTTTCTTCAAAGCTCGACCCACCATCCTTGAATTCTGGGCATCCGGTAGTTATTTCTTCCGGGTCAAGTTCTAATTGTCATGCTTTGGCCCGGCCTAGAGCAACAATGGCTCCTGCGCGGGCGGCTGATAATTTGTTGTGACACCCCCGATTCAATCATACACTAATCATACACGCAAATGTGTACGGTCAAGATCAGGGACTCATAGGAAGATACCACAACACAACTCTATACACAAATAAAATAATACAATCTTCATATTACAAGCCAGGGGCCTCGAGGGCTCAAATACAAGCTCAATACACAAGAGTCAGCGGAAGCAACAATATCTGAGCACAGACATAAGTTAAACAAGTTTTGCCTTAAGAAGGCTAGCACAAACATCAACGATCGAAGAGGCAAGGCCTCCTGCCTGGGACCTCCTAACTACTCCTGGTCTTCGGCGGCCTCCATGTAGTAGTAGGCTCCATCGGGTAGTAGTAGTAGTCGACTGGGGTGGCATCTGGCTCCTGGGATCCACCAACTGGTTGAACAACCGGAAAGAAGAAAGAAGGGGGAAAAGGGGGAGCGAAGAAACCGTGAGTACTCATCCAAAGTACTCGCAAGCATCAGATCTATACTAAGTATGCATTGGTATCAAAGGAAGGGTTGTATCTATGGACTGAAGTGTAAAATGCCAAAATAGAGGGGAAGCCCTAGCCTATTGAAGACTAGCATCTTCAAGCAGCTCCAAGCATCTAGCAGCATGTAGAAGAGTATAGAATAGCAGTTTATAATTAACAAGCATGTTGTAACATTAACGCTCAGAGATTCTTCCTCGACTCCTTGCGAGAAAGCAATCCCAGAGCCAACATAACATCTCATGTCTCAAGTAACCAGTTCTAGTTGTAATAGATCAGGATACAAGTCTGAACGTCCATTATCGTGGACACGATATTCGAATAGATAACTTCCCAGCAGGGGTGCACCATGTTACCCAACATGTTGGATCACTCTGACCGGACACACTTTCCTGGGTCATGCCCGGCCTTGGAAGATCAACACGTCGCAACCCTACCTAGGCTGAGCAGAGAGGTCCCCGCCAGTCTACATCCTAAGCGCTTCAGGGTCTTGGTCCCATCGCCCATTGCACTTGGGGTCGTTGTGAGCAGGGTGAATACCAGCACCGCGTCGGATGGCCAGCATGATCCGACCGTGCCGCAATGCTGAACTGGACATCCAACAAAGCTTCGGCTGATACCACGACGTCGAGGCCCATAACTATCCTCGCATGGTGGTTCGTGCGTAAAGGCCAAAGGCCAACTCAGAACAAATACTCAAACCTATTAGTGCATTGGGGGCTCGCGAAGACGAGCAGAGACACAATAATGTGACCCCGTCGCCCCGTCTCATGGACTTACGGCAAGGGCCCAGAATGCCCGGTTGTGCCACGTAGAAAACTCGCGGGTGCTCAACGGGCCCGCCTGACTTTCACATCAACTCGCGGCTACCCCTCAGGGCCGACCCGACTTCAACCGTGGTATCAAGTAAAGTCAAGGTAACCGTGTGTCCAAACATCAAGGGGAAAACCCGAGGAATCACCCTCGGTGGATTGCACTTGATGTAATCATCAAGGTGAAGGTAAGAGGAACCACCCTGAAGGTTCACACTTGACGTGTTGCATAACAGAGCCGTATCGGGAGTGGTAAAGGAGGAATCACCCTCGATGACCACGACCGAATAGCTACACTACGGAGTGATCATCAGGAGTGCATTATGAGGTATCACCCTCGGCACTCGATTGTAGCTCTACAGAGTCGAGCAACAAAAGGGGCGTGATGTGATGTGAGGTGTTGGGCTCTGGTCATCAATCACGTTGATCGAGTCGTCGATGATGAAGCAGGGGCAACAAGGACAAGGTGGGGGTCACTGATGGATCACTAACCAACCTATACTAAGGAGTTTAGGATAAGCAGGTAGGTAACAATAAGCAGGTTACAAAACCAGGCTATGCATCAGAATAGGAGCAATCAATTATAGTAGAAAAATCTAATGCAAGCATGAGAGAATGGAATGGGCGATATCGGGATGATCAAAGGGGGGCTTGTCTGGAAGCTCCGTTGAAAGGGAAGAAGGGTCGTCCTCGAAATAGTCAATCACAGTAGCACCGGCAGCGGTCTCGGGGTCTACTGGAGAGAAGAGGGGGAAGAAACAGTAAATACAAGCAAACAGATGCATGACATGACAACAAGCGGTGCTAGGGGTGATCTAACGCAGTGCTACATGATACCGGCGAAGGGGGATAACATCCAGTTAAGTTTTCCTGAAGTCCGGCATTTTCAGACAGATGAAACGGAGGGGAACAGTTGCAGGTTCGCTATGCTAGGGGCATGTGGCAGATGAACTGACCGCGTATTCAGATTTGTCTCGTCGTTCTGAGCAACTTTCATGTACAAAGTATTTTCATCTGAGTTACGGATTATTTTACATGATTTTATAAAGTTTTTGGCAATATTTTTAAATTAATTTTAATTCAGGCTGACAGGTGGGCCAGGGGGTCCCAGTTGACCAGTCGATGTTTGACTGGTCAACAGGGGATGGGCCCCCCTGTCATTGACTATTACATTAACTAACTAGTTAATTTAGTCTAGCTAGGCTATTAGGCTAATTAACTTTAATTAGTTAAGTTAATTAATCATTTAACTAATTAATTATTTTTATTAATATATATATTACATTTCTTTTTTTAAGTGGTTGGGCCCGCCTGTCAAAGGCCCATAGGTCACAGCGGGCACTCGGCTATCGGGCGGGCGGGTGCTGGCGCCCGCACCTGAGGGGCAACAAAGGGCGCCGGCGGAGGGCTCCGGCCGGCCAACTCCAGCGACCGTTGGGGGCTCCTGCGAGTGCGTTGGAGAGCCCGCGAAGTGGCACATCAGATGGGGGGTTGCAGAGGCGATCTGCTGAGGCGCCGGCATTGAGCGAAGCGGCCCAGGGCGAGCAGCGGGCTAGCGGCGGTGCGGCAAAGCAGGCAGCGTCGAGCGAGGCAGGAGGTAGCATCGGGGCGTGCACGCGCGGGGTGGATGACGAGCACGGTGACGGCGGCGCAGGGAGTGTGGGTGCGCGCGGCGCGGCTAAGCGGGGACAGAGGCGGGCGGCGTTCGGGCGAGGCGCGCGACGTGAGCACGAGCATGGCCACCGGGTGCATGCAGGGCGGTGACCACAGGTCGTGGCCGGAGCGGGGGCGCGAGAGGTGACCTACGGCGACCGGATCACAAGGGAATGGAGCAAAGACGGTCGAGGCCTCACCGGGGCCCTATAGTTGTGCATAAATCGACTCGGGGAGGGGCCGGAGTTGCGGTTCCGGCGTCGGGGCAGCGGGTGGCACCGTCGGGTGCCCTTCCAGATCCAGGTACGGGGAGGAGGACAGGCCCGCGCGGAGAAGGTCGAGGAGGACGGCGACGGTCTGGTGACGGGGTCCGGCGTGTCGAGGCAGCGATGGCGAGGGTGGTCAGGGTCGCCGCCGGGGTCATTGCCCCGATCCAGAAGGGGGTCGGGGGAGTGCGTGGGGAGTGGGGGTAGCAGTTTAGGTCACGGGAGTGGGAAGGGATAAGGATGCGATGGGTGGGCCTGGTGGGCCAGCTCGGCGGCTACCTGGGCCGAGGCCCAGCGGGGGGCCCTCTTTTTTGTTAATTATTTTTAGCCTCAGTTTTGCATTTCCATTTAGTAACAAATGAGTTTTGTTTGACAGGAGACTTGTCACATAAATCAAGCACATTATTTCTAGGATTCACAAAAAGTTTGAGGCCAAAAGGAGTTGTCTAACCATTTTAGAAATTAAAAGGGCTAATTTTAAATGTTGCTAGACCAAAAATTATTTCCTAGGGGCATTTTGGGAATTCAAAAGAGGTTGGTTCCAACATGACAAATATCAAGGGAATTTTGCCATACTTTGAACATTTTAGTTTTACTGCTTGAAGAAATAATTTATTTGACTTTATTTTCAATTTGAATTTGAATGGGGATTTGAATCAATGCGAGTTTATCAACAGTAACAGTGGCGACGTGGCGTCATTAGCAGAAGTTTACTGTAGCTTAATTATCCGGGTGTCACAATTCTCCTCCACCACAAGAAATCTTGTCCCGAGATTTAAGGCGTGGAATAAGGGGGAAGCTATAAGGATGGATGTCTGAAAGGATCGGCATCCGGTAGTTATCTCAAGGAAGAAGATATTAGAAACACCAGGAAACGTATCGAGAGTGTTATAAGAAGGTTCAACAAGTTTCAACTAGGTAGGCATCCAGCTGATGCATAAAATAGGTGATGAAGCGGTTCAGAGCAATGAAGAATAATGTTGCCTCTGATATCGGAATGAAACATGGTGAGGAAGTTAGCTCGTGAATTACATACGAAGCCAAGTGCAAAGAATATTTCAGAATCAAGGTTGTACAGGAGAGTCAGGTTTCGATCATGTGGAACTGTGGGTTATGGGCCCACCATGTGGGTTAAAAGCAAGAAGGGTGCTAACATTTTGCTCGGTCATGATAGCAAGGCAGGTCAGAGGATAGCCTGACAGTTATGTTGGCCACAATGTTGGTACCAAGGGCGGGGGACGAAGAGAGCCATTTTCCTGCTCGTTGAAACAAGGCGGACCAATAGTCTAAGTTCTTATCCATCGGTGGTTACTGAAATGTCATGAACAATAGTAACAGGGTCTTACTGACTAGGTTGTACACCGAGGTGTTTACATAAGAAGATTAGTGTTACTGCTTAGATCAATTTAATCACAAGAAAGGTGAAACAAAACAAATGGAAAGAAAAGTGCAGACTCGAATCAGTTATCGGTGTTCTTGAGTGTCTAACAACTCAGAACCCATGGAAAATTGGAATCGGCGAGAAATAATAGTTGATGAAGAACTCATAAGAAGTTATGTAGTTCCGTGATATTCTCGAGATACCAGAGGGTAATACTCGAAGGTAGAACCGGATAGCGGTTGGACAGATGGAAAGATCTGCAG
This sequence comes from Triticum dicoccoides, assembly GCF_002162155.2. Taxonomy (NCBI): domain Eukaryota; kingdom Viridiplantae; phylum Streptophyta; class Magnoliopsida; order Poales; family Poaceae; genus Triticum; species Triticum dicoccoides. Next base: position 497,297,126 of record NC_041388.1, on the reverse strand, counting down.
AAGAAAAGTACTTTTAACTTGTCCGAGAAATGGTATCAAAGAAGAAAAATATGGCCGGAACCACGGTTCCAAAGGACCAAACATAGATATAAGATGAACTTATCACAAGGGTATTATTATTATTACAAGAAGCTCCAATGATAAGTTCCACATCAGGTCCATGGGCATGAACACAAAGGTTCAAGGTCGACTCCCTCATCATCAATGCATGACCTTCCATTTATTTCTCGTCTTCGACGGCGTTGAAGAGGTCAAAATTTATCCGAAGAAACGCCAGTAGATATAACTCGCATAATATTCGGCTTCACACAGATTAGGGAAGGCGTAGGTTCAACCCACTGGGGCATCTTATGGACATAGACCACAAACTTCATGAGTAAATAACTCAAGCTCAAAAGTAGAGCATGGTTGACAAGAGCGGGGGATACAATTTACCAAAGGCATTATGTATCCGAAGAAAGGCTCACAAGGTGATTGAATATGAAGGACGTTGTTGAATAAAATCCAACAAAGGACCTTGTGGTCCACAAGGGATCTGATGTGAGTATCGGTACTCACCCAGAAGAAGAAAGAATGCAAGGATATCAGATTATAGAAACAACTGACTAATTCAAAGCTCAAATGCAAAGGAATTATGATTTCCAAAATGGTGGATCAGAAGAAGAGGCTCTGATCAAAGACAAGTAAGTTGAACAATCAAGGCTTGATTTGTCGAACACCAGCTCATGTCTGGGGTTACGTATTGAACAATCAAGATACTTTGTGATTGATGATTGCGAGCATTCACAAACATATTGAATCAAATGTTCAAAATAAAGATGACAAAGGATACTACCGAATATTGCCAGACATATGGAAAGTATCCATAATGCAAGCATACAAGTATTAATGGAGCAATAGTTGGAGAGGATTATCGGAAGATCGGATAGTATTCCAAAGTATCTTGTGAATCACTTAATGAACTAGGAATGAACAAATCCTCTCTAAGTGTGAGGAATTGTTTGTAGATGTAAACATGTGGCAAAGAATCGCATGGCAGTGACACAGGAGATTCTCAAAAGTCGGAGAATAATTCGATGTATCTTCTAATAACAAGAGCAACAGGGAATGATTGTATGAATTACGAGTGTATGAAGTTATCCGTAAGGATATATCAAAGGTAGGGAATTGCAAAAGCATTTGCACAAAAGTCTCGGGAAAATATTGAAGGTTATCTTCGGAAACTTCTGGTGAAGCAGGCCATCCTATGGAATGAAGGGGGCTCTCCGGAAGAAAGTATTTACAAGAACCTAGAGTTAGAGTTAGCAAATCCATTTAAACCGAATAGAAGAGAGACAAGAATCCCAGAGTATAGAAGAGGAGTAAAAGATCCTAATACCACCCAATGGCGACGTGGGCCCGTAAGCTACACACCCATGTTAGTAAAACAATTTTTTAAAGACTAGACTCAACTTTGCCAAGGAGTTGGAAAGGGGGTTCCTACAGGAAGTCGGCTCTGATACCAACTTGTGCCGCCGCCGATTCAATCGTACACTAATCATACACGCAAATGTGTACGATCAAGATCAGGTACTCATGAGAAGATATCAGAACACAACTCTAGACACAAATAAAATAATACAAGCTTCATATTACAAGCCAAGGGCCTCGAGGGCTCGAATACAAGCTCGATACACAAGAGTTAGCGGAATCAACAATATCTGAGCACAAACATAAGTTAAACAAGTTTTGCCTTAATAAGGCTAGCACAAACATCAACGGTCGAAGAGGCAAGGCCTCTTGCCTGGGACCTCCTAAATACTCCTGGTCTTCGGCGGCCTCAACTGGGGTGGCATCTGGCTCCTGGGATCCACCAACTGGTTGAACAACCGGAAAGAAGAAAGAAGGGGGGGAAGGGGAAGCAAAGCAACCATGCGTACTCATCCAAAGTAGTCGCAATCATCAGATCTATACTAAGTATGCATTGGAATCAAAGGAAGGGTTGTATCTGTGGACTGAACTGCAGAATGCCAGAATAGAGGGGTGATACATCTCCAACGTATCTATAATTTTTGATTGCTCCATGCTATATTATCTACTGTTTTGGACTATATTGGGCTTTATTTTCCACTTTTATATTATTTTTGGGACTAACCTATTAACCGGAGGCCCAGCCCAGAATTGTTTTTTTGCCTATTTCAGTATTTCGGAGAATCAAAATATCAAACGGAGTCCAAACGGAATAAAACCTTCGGGAACATGATTTTCTCACCGAACGTGATCCAGGAGACTTTGACCCTACTCCAAGGAGTCAAAGAGGTGGTCGCGAGGGTGGGGGGGGGGGGCGCCCCCTGCCTTGTGGGCCCCTCGGTGCTCCACCGACGTACTCCTTCCTCCTATATATACCTACGTACCCCCAAACGATCAGAACAGGAGCCAAAAACCTAATTCCACTGCCGCAACTTTCTGTATCCACGAGATCCCATCTTGGGGCCTGTTCCGGAGCTCCACCGGAGAGGGCCGTCATCACGGAGGGCTTCTACATCACCATAGCCTCTCTGATGAAGTGTGAGTAGTTTACCTCAGACCTTTGGGTCCATAGTTATTAGCTAGATGGCTTCTTCTCTCTTTTTGGATCTCAATACAAAGTTCTCCCCCTCTCTTGTGGAGATCTATTCGATGTAATCTTCTTCTTTTTTGCGGTGTGTTTGTTGAGACCGATGAATTGTGGGTTTATGATCAAGTCTATCTATGAATAATATTTGAATCTTCTCTGAATTCTTTTATGTATGATTAGTTATCTTTGCAAGTCTCTTCGAATTATCAGTTCAGTTTGACCTACTAGATTGGTTTTTCTTGCCATGGGAGAAGTGCTTAGCTTTGGGTTCGATCTTGCGGTGTCCTTTCCCAGTGACAGAAGGGGCAGCAAGGCACGTATTGCATCGTTGCCATCGAGGATAAAAAGATGGGGTTTATTTCATATTGCATGAATTTATCTCTCTACATCATGTCATCTTGCTTAAAGCGTTACTCTGTTTTTAACTTAATACTCTAGATGCATGTTGGATAGCGGTCGATGAGTGGACTAATAGTAGTAGATGCAGAATCGTTTCGGTCTACTTGTCACGGACGTGATGCCTATATACATGATCATGCCTAGATATTCTCATAACTATGCTCAATTCTGTCAATTGCTCAACAGTAATTTGTTCACCCACCATATAATACTTATGCTCTTGAGAGAAGCCCCTAGTGAAACCTATGCCCCCCGGGTCTATTCTCATCATATCAATCTCCATCACTTTAATCTTGCTTTGCTCTTTTACTTTGCCTTTTACTTTTCACTTTGCATCTCTATACCAAAAATACCAAAAAAATTATATCTATCATATGTCACTCTCGTAAGTGACCATGAAGGGATTGACAACCCCTAATCGCGTTGGTCGCGAGTAGCTATCATTTTGTGCAGGTACGAGGAACTTGAGCGTGGCCTCCTACTGGATTGATACCTTGGTTCTCAAAAACTGAGGGAAATACTTACGCTACTCTGCTGCATCATCCTTTCCTTTTCGGGGAAATCCAACGCAAGCTCAAGAGGTAGCAAGGGGAAGGCCTAGCCTATCGAAGACTAGCATCTTCAAGCAGCTCCAAGCATCTTGCAGCATGTAGAAGAATATAGAATAGCAGTTTATAATTAACAAGCATGTTGTAACATTAACGCCCAAAGATTCTTCCTCGACTCCCTGCGAGAAAGCAATCCCGGAGCCAACATATCCATCTCATGTCTCAAGTAACCAGTTCTAGTTGTAATAGATCAGGATACAAGTCTGAACGTCCATTACCATGGACACGGTATTCGAATAGATACCTTCCCTGCAGGGGTGCACCACGTTACCCAACATGCTCAATCACTCTGGCCGAACACACTTTCCTGGGTCATGCCCGGCCTCAGAAGATCAACATGCCGCAGCCCTACCTAGGCTCAGCAGAGAGGTCCCTGCCGGTCTACATCCTAAGCGCTCCAGGGTCTTGGGCCCATCGCCAGTTGCACTCCGGGTCATTGCGAGAAGGGTGAATACAAGCACCGCCTCGGATGGCCAGCATGATCCGTCCGTGCCGCCATGCTAAACTGGACGTCTGACAAAGCTTCGGGTGATACCACGACATTGAGGCTCATAACTATTCTCGTGTGGTGGCTAGTGCGTAAAGGCCAAAGGCCAACTCAGAACAAATACCCAAACCTGATAGTGCATTGGGGGCTCGCGAAGACGAGCAGAGACTCACAATAATGTGACCCCATCGCCCCATCTCATGGACTTACGACAAGGACCCAGAATGCCCGGCCGTGCCACGTAGAAAACTCGTGGGTGCTCAACGGACCCGCCCGACTTTCACATCAACACGCGGGTACCCCTCAGGGCCGACCCGACTTCAACAATGGTCTCAAGTAAAGTCAAGGTAACCGCGTGTCCAAACATCAAGGGTAAAACCCGAGGAATCACCCTCGATGGATTCCACTTGATGTAATCATCAAGGTGAACGTAAGAGGAACCACCCTTGAGGTTCACACTTGAGGTGTTGCACGATAGAGCCGTATCGAGAGTGGTAAAGGAGGAATCACCCTCGATGACCACGACCAAATAGCTACACTATAGAGTCATCATCAGGAGTGCGTTATGAGGTATCACCCTCGGCACTCGATAGTAGCTCTGCAGAGTCGAGCAACAAAAGGGGCGTGATGTGATGTGAGGTGTCAGGCTCTGGTCATCGATCCTGTTGATCAAGTCATCGATGATGAAGCAGGGGAAACAAGGACAAGGTGGGGGACACTGATGGATCACTAACCAACCTATACTATGCAGTTTAGGATAAGTAGGTAGGTAACAATAAGCAGGTTACAAAACTAGGCTATGCATCAGGATAGGAGCAATCAATTATAGTAGCAAAATCTAATGCAAGCATGAGAGAATGGGATGGGCGATATCGGGATGATCAAAGGGGGGCTTGCCTAGAAGTTCCGCTGAAAGAGAAGAAGGGTCGTCGTCGAAGTAGTCGATCACAGCGGCATCAGCAGCGGTCTCAGGGTCTATCGGAGAGAAGAGGGGGAAGAAACAGTAAATACAAGCAAACAGATGCATGACATGACAATAAGCGGTGCTAGGGTGATCTAACGCAGTGCTACACGATACCGGCGAAGGGTGATAACATCTACGAAAGTTTTCCCGAAGTCCGGCCTTTTCGGACAGATGAAATGGAGGGGAACGATTGCAGGTTCGCTATGCTAGGTGCGTGTGGCAGACGAACGGACTGCGTATTCGGATTCGTCACATCGTTCTGAGCAACTTTCATGTACAAAGTATTTTCATCTGAGTTACAGATTATTTTATATGATTTTCTAAAGTTTTTAGCAATATTCTGAAATTAATTTTAATTCAAAAATAATGATTAAAATGCTATGTGCACCTAGCATAGTGTACACAAAAGTGTACCCAATGACTGACATGTGGGCCAGGGGTCCCAGTTGACCGGTCAATGTTTGACTAGTCAACAGGGGGTGGGCCCCCTGTCATTGACTGTTACATTAACTAACTAGTTAATTTAGTCTAGCTAGGCTATTAGGCTAATTAACTTTAATTAGTTAAGTTAATTAATTGTTTAACTAATTAATTAATTATTTTTATTAATATATATATTTTACATTTCTTTTAAAATAAAGTGGCTGGGCCCGCCTATCAAAGGCCCATAGGTCACAGCGGGCACTGGGCTATCGGGTGGGCGGGTGCTGGCACCCGCACCCGAGGGGCTACAGAGGGCGCCAGCAGAGGACGCCGGCCGGCCAACTCCGGCGACCGTTGGGGGCGCCGGGGAGTGCGTTGGAGAGCCCGCGAAGTGGTGCATCGGATGGGGGGCGGGGGGTTGCAGAGGCGATCTGCTGAGGCATCGGCGTTGAGCGAAGCGGCCCAGGGCAAGTAGCGGGATAGCGGTGGTGCGGTAGAGGAGGCGGCGTCGAGCGAGGCAGGAGGTAGGAGCAGGGCATGCGCGCGGGGGGCGGACGGCGAGCGCGGTGACAGCGGCGCAGGGACTGTGGGCGCGCGCGGCGCGGCGTTGGGCAAGTGAAGCGGCGAAGCGAGGACAGAGGCGGGCGGCGTTCGAGCGAGGCGCTTGCCATGAGCGCGTGCAGGGCAGTGACCGCAGGTGGTGGCCGGAGCGGGGGTGCGGGAGGCAACCTACGGAGACCGGATCACAAGGGAATGGAGCAAAGACGCCTGAGGCCTCACTGGGGCCCTATAGTTGTGCAAAAATCGGCTCGGGGAGGGGCCGGAGTTGCAGTTCTAGCGGCGGGTGGCGCCGTCGGGTGCCCTTCCAGATCCAGGAACGGGAAGGCGGATAGGGCCGTGAGGAGGAGGTCGAGGAGGACGGTGGCGGTCCCGTGACGGGGTCCGGCATGTTGAGGCAGCCATGGCGACGGTGGTCAGGGTCGCCGCCGAGGTCATTGCCCTGATCCAGAAGGGGGTCGGGGGAGTGGGGGAGTGCGTGGGGAGTGCGGGGTAGCGGTTTAGGTCACGGGAGTGGGAAGGGATAAGGATGCGACGGGTGGGCCTGGTGGGCCGGCTAGCTCGGCGGCTAGCTGGGCCGAGGCCCAGCGGGGGAGACCCTTTTTTGTTAATTATTTTTAGCCTCGGTTTTGCATTTCCGTTTAGTAACAAATGAGTTTTGTTTGACATGAGACTTGTCATATAAATCAAGCACATTATTTCTAGGAGTCACAAAAAGTTTGAGGCCAGAAGGAGTTGTCTAACCCTTTTTAGAAATTGAAAAGGCCAATTTTAAATGTTGCTAGACCAAAAAAAATATTTCCTAGGGGCATTTTAGGAATTCAAAAGAGGTTGGTTCCTATTGGGGAACGCAGTAATTTCAAAAAATTCCTACGCACACGCAAGATTATGGTGATGCATAGCAACGAGAGGGGAGAGTGTCGTCTACGTACCCTCATAGACCGTAAGCGGAAGCGTTAGCACAACGCGATTGATGTAGTTGTGCATCTTCATGATCCGACCGATCCAAGTACCAAACGTATGGCACCTCCGAGTTCAGCACACGTTCAGCTTGATGACGTCCCTCGAACTCCGATCCAGCCGAGCTTTGAGGGAGAGTTCCGTCAGCACAACGGCGTGGTGACGATATTGATGTTCTACCGTCGCAGGGCTTCGCCTAAGCACCGCTACGATATTATCGAGGTGGACTATGGTGGAGAGGGGCACCGCACACGGCTTAGAGATCAATGATCAATTGTTGTGTCTCCAAGGGGTGCCCCTCTCCCCGTATATAAAGGAGTGGAGGAGGGAGAGGGCCGGCCCTCTCTATGGCGCGCCCTAGGGGAGTCCTACTCCCACCGTGAGTAGGATTCCCCCTTTCCTAGTAGAACTAGGAGCCCTTCCTAGTAGTAGGAGTAGGAGAGAAGGAAAGGGAAAAGAGAAGAGAAGGAAGGAGGGGGGCCGCCCCTCCCCCTAGTCCAATTCGGACTAGGCCTTGGGGGGTGCAGTCTCTCCTCTCTCTTTCCCCTAAAGCCCAATAAGGCCCATCTACTCCCCAACGAATTCCTGTAACTCTCCGGTACTCCGAAAAATACCCGAATCACTTGAAACCTTTCCGATGTCCGAATATAGTCGTCCAATATATCGATCTTTACGTCTCGACCATTTCGTGACTCCTCGTCATGTCCCCAATCTCATTCAGGACTCCAAACTACCTTCGGTACATCAAAACACATAAACTCACAATATAACCGTCATTGAACTTTAAGCATGCGGACCCTACGGGTTCGAGAACTATGTAGACATGACCGAGACACGTCTCCGGTCAATAACCAATAGCGGAACCTGGATGCTCATATTGGCTCCTACATATTCTACGAAGATCTTTATCGGTCAAACCGCATAACAACATACGTTGTTCCCTTTGTCATCAGTATGTTACTTGCCCGAGATTCGATCGTGGTATCTCAATACCTATTTTAATCTCATTACCGGCAAGTCTCTTTACTCGTTCTGTAATACATCATCCCGCAACTAACTCATTAGTTACAATGCTTGCAAGGCTTACAGTGATGTGTATTACCGAGTGGGCCCAGAGATACCTCTCCGACGATCGGAGTGACAAATCCTAATCTCGAAATATGCCAACTCAACAAGTACCTTCGGAGACACCTGTAGAGCACCTTTATAATCACCCAATTACGTTGTGACGTTTCGTAGCACACAAAGTGTTCCTCCGGTAAACGGGAGTTGCATAATCTCATAGTCATAGGAACATGTATAAGTCATGAAGAAAGCAATAGCAACATACTAAACGATCAAGTGCTAAGCTAACAGAATGGGTCAAGTCAATCACATCATTCTCCTAATGATGTGATCCCGTTAATCAAATGACAAGTCATGTCTATGGTTAGGAAACTTAACCATCTTTGATTAACGAGCTAGTCAAGTAGAGGCATACTAGTGACACTATGTTTGTCTATGTATTCACAAATGTATTATGTTTCCGGTTAATACAATTCTAGCATGAATAATAAACATTTATCATGAAATAAGGAAATAAAAAATAACTTTATTATTGCCTCTAAGGCATATTTCCTTCAACCTCCCACTTGCACTAGAGTCAATAATCTAGTTCACATCGCCATGTGATTTAACATCAACAATTCACATCACCATGTGATTAACACCCATAGTTCACATCGTCATGTGACCAACACCCAAAGGGTTTACTAGAGTCAATAATCTAGTTCACATCGATGTGATTAACACCCAAAGAGTACTAAGGTGTGATCATGTTTTGCTTGTGAGAGAAGTTTAGTCTACGGGTCTGCCACATTCAGATCCGTATGTATTTTGCAAATTTCTATGTCAACAATGCTCTGCATGGAGCTACTCTAGCTAATTGCTCCCACTTTAAAAATGTATCCAGATTGAGACTTAGATTCATCTGGATCAGTGTCAAAATTTGCATCGCCATAACCCTTTACTACAAACATTTTGTCACCTCCATAATCGAGAAACATATCCTTATTCCACTAAGGATAATTTTGACCGCTGTCCAGTGATCTACTCCTAGATCACTATTGTACTCCCTTGCTAAACTCAATGTAGGGTATATAATAGATCTGGTACATAGCATGGCATGCTTTATAGAAACTATGGCTGAGGCATAGGAATGACTTTCATTCTCTTTCTATCTTCTGCCATGGTCGGGCTTTGAGTCTTACTCAATTTCACATCTTGTAACACAGGTAAGAGCTCTTTCTTTGATTGTTCCATTTTGAACTACTTCAAAATCTTGTCAAGGTATGTACTCACTGAAAAAACTTATCAAGCGTCTTGATCTATCTCTATAGATCTTGATGCTCAATATGTAAGTAGCTTCACCGAGGTCTTTATTTGAAAAACTCCTTTCAAATACTCCTTTATGCTTTCTAGAAAATTCTACAATTATTTTCGATCAACAATATGTCATTCATATATATTTATCAGAAATGTTGTAGTGCTCCCACTCGCTTTCTTGTAAATACAGGCTTCACCACAAGTTTGTATAAAACTATATGCTTTGATCAACTCATCAAAACGTATATTCCAACTCTGAGATGCTTGCACCAGTCCATAGATGGATCGCTGGAGCTTGCACATTTTGTTAGCACCTTTAGGATCGACAAAACCTTCTGGTTGCATCATATGCAACTCTTCTTTAAGAAATCCATTAAGGAATGTAGTTTTGACATCCATTTGCTAGATTTCATAAAATGTGGCAATTTGCTAACATGATTCGGACAGACTTAAGCATTGCTACAAGTGAGAAAATCTCATCGTAGTCAACACCTTGAACTTTGTCAAAACCTTTTTCTACAAGTCTAGCTTTGTAGATAGTAACACTACTATCAGTGTCTGTCTTCCTCTTGAAGATCCATTTATTTTCTATGGCTTGTTGATCATAGGGCAAGTCAACCAAAGTCCACACTTTGTTCTCATACATGGACCCCATCTCAGATTTCATGGCCTCGAGCCATTTCACAGAATCTGGTCTCATCATCGCTTCCTCATAGTTCGTAGGTTCGTCATGGTCAATTAACATGACCTCCAGAACAGGATTACCGTACCACTCTGGTGCGGATCTCACTCTGGTTGACCTACGAGGTTCGGTAGTAACTTGATCTGAAGTTACATGATCATCATCATTAGCTTCCTCACTAATTGGTGTAGGAGTCAGAGAAACAGATTTCTATGATGAACTACTTTCCAATAAGGGAGCAGGTATAGTTACCTCATCAAGTTCTACTTTCCTCCCACTCACTTCTTTCGAGAGAAACTCCTTCTCTAGAAAGGATCCATTCTCAGCAACAAATATCTTGCATTCGGATCTGTGATAGAAGGTGTACCCAACAGTTACTTTTGGGTAACCTATGAAGACGCACTTCTCCGACTTGGGTTTGAGCTTATCAAGATGAAACTTTTTCACATAAGCATCGCAATCCCAAACTTTAAGAAATGACAGCTTAGGTTTCTTGCTAAACCACAGTTCATACGGTGTCGTCTCAACGGATTTAGATGGTGCCCTTTTTAATGTGAATGCACTTGTCTCTAATGCATAACCCCAAAACGATAGTGGTAAATCAGTAAGAGACATCATAGATTGCACTATATCAAATAAAGTACGGTTATGACATTCAGACACACCATTACGATGTGGTGTTCCAGGTGGCATGAGTTTGTGAAACTATTCCACATTGTTTTAATTGAAGGCCAAACTCGTAACTCAAATATTCGCCTCTGCGATCAGATCGTAGAAACTTTATTTTCTTGTTACGATGATTTTCCACTTCACTCTGAAATTCTTTGAACTTTTCAAATGTTTCAGACTTAAGTTTCTTCAAGTAGATATACCCATATCTACTCAAATCATCTGTGAAGGTCAGAAAAATAATGATACCCGCCGCGAGCCTCAACACTCATCGGACTACATACATCAGTATGTATTATTTCCAACAAGTCTGTTGCTCGCTCCATTGTTCCAGAGAATGGAGTCTTAGTCATCTTACCGATGAGGCATGGTTCGCAAGCATCAACTGATTCATAATCAAGTGATTCCAAAAGCCCGTCAGCATGGATTTTCTTCATGCGCTTTACACCGATATGACCTAAACGGCAGTGCCACAAATAAGTTGCACTATCATTATCAACTTTGCATCTTTTGGCATCAATATTATGAATATGTGTATCACCACGATCGAGATCCAACAAACTATTTTCATTGGGTGTATGACCATCGAAGGTTTTATTCATGTAAACAGAACAACAATTATTCTCTAATTTTAAATGAATAACAGTATTGCAATAAATATGATCAAATCATATTCATGCTCAACACAAACGCCAAATAACATTTATTTAGGTTTAACACTAATCCCGAAAGGAGGGAGTGTGCGATGATGATCATATCAATCTTGGAACCACTTCCAACACACATCGTCACTTCACCCTTAACTAGTCTCTATTTATTTTGTAACTCCTGTTTCGAGTTACTAATTTTTAGCAACCGAACAAGTATCAAATACCCATGGGCTACTATAAATACTAGTAAGGTACACATCAATAACATGTATATCAAATATACCCTTGTTCACTTTGCCATCCTTCTTATCCACTAAATATTTAGGGCATTTCCGCTTCCAGTGAGCAGTCCCTTTCCAGTAGAAGCACTTAGTCTCAGGCTTAGGTCCAGAATTGGGCTTCTTCACTTGAGCAGCAACTTGCTTGCCATTTTTCTAGAAGTTCCCTTTCTTTCCCTTTGCCCTTTTCTTGAAACTAGTGGTCTTGTTAATCATCAACACTTGATGCTCTTTCTTGATTTCTACCTTCATCGATTTCATCATCATGAAAATCTCGGGAATCGTTTACGTCATCCCTTGCATACTATAGTTCATCATGAAGTTCTACTAACTTGGTGATGGTGACTAGAGAATTCTGTCAATCACTATTTTATCTGGAAGATTAACTCCGACTTGATTCAAGCGATTGTAGTACCCAGACAATCTGAGCACATGCTCACTGCTTGAGCTATTCTCCTCCATCTTTTAGCTATAGAACTTTGATGGAGACTTCATATCTCTCAACTCGGGTATTTTCTTGAAATATCAACTTCAACTCCTGGAACATCTCATACGATCCATGACGCTCAAACGTCTTTGAAGTCCCGATTCTAAGCCGTTAAGCATGATGCTCTAAACTATCAAGTAGTCATCATATTGAGCTACCAAATGTTCATAACGTTTGGATCTGCTCCTGCAATAGGTCTGTCACCTAGCGATGCATCAAGGACATAATTCTTCTGTGCAGCAATGAGGATAATCCTTAGATCACATATCCAATCCGCATCATTGCTACTAACATCTTTCAACTTAGTTTTCTCTAGGAACATATCAAAAATAAAACAGGGGAGCTAAACACGAGCTATTGATCTACAACATAGATATGCTAATACTATCAGGACTAAGTTCATGATAAATTAAAATTCAATTTAATCATATTACTTAAGAACTCCCACTTAGATAGACATCCCTCTAATCATCTAAGTGATCACGTGATCCAAATCAACTAAACCATAACCGATCATCACGTGAAATGGAGTAGTTTTCAATGGTGAACATCACTATGTTGATCATATCTACTATATGATTCACGATCGACCTTTCGGTCTCAGTGTTCCGAGGCCATATCTGCATATGCTAGGCTCGTCAAGTTTAACCTGAGTATTCTGCATGTGCAAAACTGGCTTGCACCCGTTGTAGATGGACGTAGAGCTTATCACACCCGATCATCACGTGGTGTCTGGGCACGACGAACTTTGGCAACGGTGCATACTCAGGGAGAACACTTTTTCCTTGCAATTTAGTGAGAGGTCATCTTATAAAGCTACTGTCGAACTAAGCAAAATAAGATGTATAAAAGATAAACATCACATGCAATCAAAATACGTGACATGATATGGCCATAATCATCTTGTGCTTTTGATCTCCATCTCCAAAGTATTGTCATGATCTTCATTGTTACCGGCATGACACCATGATCTCCATCATCTTGATCTTTTATCAACGTGTCGTCACATGGTCGTTTCACTAGCTATTGTTTTGCAACTATTGCTATCGTATAGCGATAAAGTAAAACAATTACATAGCACTTGCATCTTATGCAAATAAAGAGACAACCATAAGGCTCCTGCCAGTTGCCGATAACTTCGACAAAACATGATCATCTCATACAACAATTTATATCTCATCACGTCTTGACCATGTCACATCACAACATGCCCTGCAAAAACAAGTTAGACGTCCTCTACTTTGTCGTTGCAAGTTTTACGTGGCTGCTACGGGCCGAGCAAGAACCGTTTTACCTACGCATCAAAACCACAATGATAGTTCATCAAGTTAGTGTTGTTTTAACCTTCTCAAGGACCGGGCGTAGCCACACTCGGTTCAACTAAAGTTGGAGAAACTGACACCCGCCAGCCACCTGTGTGCAAAGCACGTCGGTGGAACCAGTCTCGCGTAAGCGCACGCGTAATGTCGGTCCGGGCCGCTTCATCCAACAATACCGCCGAACCAAAGTATGACATACTGGTAAGTAGTATGATTTGTATCGCCCACAACTCACTTGTGTTCTACTCGTGCATATAACATCTACGCAATAACCTGGCTCAGATGCCAATGTTGGGGAACGCAGTAATTTCAAAATTTTCCTACGCACACGCAAGATCATGGTGATGCATAGCAACGAGAGGGGAGAGTGTCGTCTACGTACCCTCATAGACCGTAAGCGGAAGCGTTAGCACAATGCGGTTGATGTAGTCGTACGTCTTCATGATCCGACCGATCCAAGTACCGAACGTACGGCACCTCCGAGTTCAGCACACGTTCAGCTCGATGACGTCCCTCGAACTCCGATCCAGCCGAGCTTTGAGGGAGAGTTCCGTCAGCACAACGGCGTGATGACGATGTTGATGTTCTATCGTCGCAGGGCTTCGCCGAAGCACCGCTACGATATTATCAAGGTGGACTATGGTGGAGAGGGGCACCGCAAACGGCTAAGAGATCAATGATCAATGGTTGTGTCTCCAAGGGGTACCCCTCTCCCCGTATATAAAGGAGTGGAGGAGGGAGAGGGCCGGCCCTCTCTATGGCGTGCCCTAGGGGAGTCCTACTCCCACCGGGAGTAGGATTCCCCCTTTCCTAGTAGAACTAGGAGCCCTTCCAAGTAGTAGGAGTAGGAGAGAAGGAAGGAGGGGGCGCCGCCCCTCCCCCTAGTCCAATTTGGACTAGGCCTTGGGGGGCGCGCAGCCGCTCCTCTCTCTTTTCCCTAAAGCCCAATAAGGCCCATCTACTCCCCGACGAATTCCCGTAACTCTCCGGTACTCCGAAAAATACCCGAATCACTTGAAACCTTTCCGATGTCCGAATATAGTCGTCCAATATATCGATCTTTACGTCTCGACCATTTCGTGACTCCTCGTCATGTCCCCAATCTCATTCAGGACTCCGAACTACCTTCGGTACATCAAAACACATAAACTCACAATATAACCGTCATCGAACTTTAAGCATGCGGACCCTATGGGTTCAAGAACTATGTAGACATGACCGAGACACGTCTCCGGTCAATAACCAATAGCAGAACCTGGATGCTCATATTGGCTCCTACATATTCTACGAAGATCTTTATCGGTCAAACCGCATAACAACATACGTTGTTCCCTTTGTCATCAGTATGTTACTTGCCCGAGATTCGATCGTGGTATCTCAATACCTAGTTCAATCTCGTTACCGGCAAGTCTCTTTACTCGTTCTGTAATACATCATCCCGCAACTAACTCATTATTTATAATGCTTGCAAGGCTTATAGTGATGTGTATTACCGAGTGGGCCCAGAGATACCTCTCCGATGATCGGAGTGACAAATCCTAATCTCGAAATACGCCAACTCAAGAAGTACCTTCGGAGACACCTGTAGAGCACCTTTATAATCACCCAATTACGTTGTGACGTTTCGTAGCACACAAAGTGTTCCTTCGGTAAACGGGAGTTGCATAATCTCATAGTCATAGGAACATGTATAAGTCATGAAGAAAGCAATGGCGAAGTATCAAGTGAAAACTTGATTTCAGTGAAAATCTGGAAACTTGAATCCTACCCCGTTGGATCTATAGTGAACGGCATCTACTCAAGTGTGGAGCTCCCACCAGCAACTTAAACACACATTAGCACAAAACCCCCTCCTTCCTAGTAATGTTGTCAGGATTTTGACCCTTGCTTGTCCCCTCCCCTTCCTATCCCGCGGCGACGTCGGCGCGCCCCACGCCAGATGACTGCCGAGGAGAGGCGCCACAGCCGGTGGTGCCAAATGCGGTGGCGCATCCATGCACCGCGCCGATTCCCCTTGGCGGGGATGAATCCTGCGGCGAGGCAGGCACAGCCAGCGCTCGCAGCGGCGGCGGCGCACGCACCCACCGCGTGGAAGCTCCGCTCGGCCAGGAGGAGGTTCCGAGGTGAGGCAGACATAGACAGAGCTCGCAACAATGGGGAGGGCTCGCGAGGTGAGGCGACTACAGCAGGCGGCGCTCATAGCTGTGGCGGTGCAGGCGCTGAAGATGAAGTTGAGCGACGCCGGTGGTCGTGTCCTGTATGTGTATGTAGGGAGCCCATCTAGCAAAAATGTGCTACAATTTTGATGTAAATTCCATGTAGGTAGTATCTGATTCAGTGTGAAGTTGTAGCTCCTCCTAATTATTGATGTACAGAATCTTCTCTCTGACTTAATAGCTCATCCTTTGTAAACTTGTAGCTGAATGTTGATGTATATTACCACTCAAGATTCAACGTGATTTTTTGCTTTAGTTTATATGACTAATGGAGTGACTTGTTTGTACAGATCTGAATAATGGTGGAAACACCATTGCAACTAGCTACATGATTACACTTTCTAGTAATAAGTATAGAAGAAAGTAATAACTAAAAATGCAGTAAGCATCACAAGGTTGCATGCTTGCAGCAAAGAGCAGTTCATATTCCTGAAATGCAGTAATCATCAAAAGCTTGCAGGCTTTCAGCAAATAGCAGTTTCTATTCCTAAAAGATCACAAGCTTACTCTGCATAATGGGTTGTTTCATTTTCGCAGGAGAAAAGAACCTACAAAATGGCTCAAATCATCTCCTAATTAAATAGTGAATGCAAGAGTTTAATGGCCAGTTCTTTGCATAAGTTGTAAATAAGTTTCTGATTGTTACCAATTCTCTTCAGATGACACATTTGCTACAATTTAGATTCACAATACAAACACTAGAAAATTCTCAAACTTAAACATTCAGAGATACAGAAATCTCAAAATCCCATACCACATGAATTTCATACCCTCAATAGGTCAAAATATACAGTGAAACTCTGAATTTCATCTTGTTCTACACCAAAATTGAAAGCACCACTGGCTTGCCTCAAATCAAATATAAGGGGAGGTAAGGGGACCGAATAGAGGCACGGCAATCAATATCGAGGGGCAGTGGTGACGAGTACTCCAAAGAGTCAGTCACGGCCGCCGAGCGTGAGCGGCCACCGACGGCAGCCCCATGGCGATCAGCGAAAGGAAAGTCACGGTGCCAGACATGGCCGGTGGAGGGAGAGTCGTAGCCAATGGGGAGACAATAGAGGCCGGTGGAGGGTAGTCACTGCCAACGGAGGTCTCGTTGCAGCCGGCGTAGGGCAAGGGCTAGCCGGCGGTTGAGGCTCCATCGGGACGCGTAACAGGATTGAAGACAAATCCATCTCACGAAGAGTCAAGGACTATGGCCCTAGATGGCGAATAAGAGAGGGGGTTTTGTGCTAATATGTGTTTAAGTTGCTGGTGAAAGCTCCGCACTTGAGTAGATGTCGTTCACTACAGATCCAACAGGGTGGGATTCAAGTTTCCAGATTTTCACTGAAATCAAGTTTTTTTGACTATGTACTGCAAGGCAACAGCCTCACAGTCCTTTATTCATAACAAAAACAAACAAAAGGTTCTCTGTACAATTAAAGAGAAAGAAAAACAAAAATTGCAAAGAGAGCTATCATACTTACAAAGAGATTTAGGGGAGAGAGGCTATCCAAGCTAACAGACTGTCCCTATATTTACATTTGATTCTGTGAGCTAGTAAAGAGAGATCATGCACAAAATTTCTCCTCCAAGTTCTAAAACTTGGAGTCTCGTTTCTAAAGATCTTGCCATTCCTCTGTGTCCAAATGTTCCATGTGGCAGTAAAAACCACCTCAGAATAGAAAGGCTTATTGAAATCCTTTCTAGAAGCTGAAGCCATCATGAAGGTAGACTGATTGGGTGCTGCTGGCCAGGAAATCCCAAGATAATTCCATACTCTTTGACTAAAATTGCAAGAGAAAAAGAGGTGGATTCTATCTTCATGAAAGGAAGATTGGCAAAGAACACATGTATCATCCTAGATATTCTAGTGCCTTCTCTGCATCATGTCTTGTGTGTTAAGACGGTCCATCAATAAAAGCCATCCAAAAACCTTGATCTTGAGGGTACAGGAGCATTTCCAAACATATTTGAAAATTGGGTCAATCCTCAAATGAGAGAAGGAGAACTCATAGTAGAGTTTGGATTGATACTCTCTAGATTTTGATGGCCATTTCCAAACATCCTTCTCTTCTGACTGCAACTTTATGGGTTGCAACAAAGTCTGGAGTTGGGTTAGTTCCATATATGCCTCCGAAGAGAAAGGTAAATGAAAACCTTGAACAGTCGACTGGTAAGAAAAAAAGTCTTTGACTGTTATCGTGTCATCAATGGCAAATGAATGAAGTCTAGGGAATCGATCCTTAAGAGCAATCATTCTGTTGTCAATTTGCCAACAATCAAGCCAGAAGACCACAGTATCTCCAGCATGCACTTGTGGTGTGGCAAGCAAACAGAACTTTTCATACAACTTGAGAACATCGCGCCACCAAAAGGAGCCACAAAGCTGAGTAACTTGTGGGGGTGAGGAATGATAATATGAATTCCAAATGAGGTTAACCCATGGGACATCTTTCTTATTGAAGAACTTGAACAGATGTTTGATCAGAAGAGATTCATTCTACACGCCCAAATGAGTGACGCCCAGCCCTCCATACTTCTTTGGCTTGCAAACCAACTCCCAAGCAGCTAGAGATTGTCTTGGAGTTTCAGTATTCCCCCTCCAAAGACACTGCCGTTCAATCCTTTCAATCTGCTTGAGGATACCCTGTGGTATAGATAAAGAGCATAGAAAGTAAATGGGCATGGACATGAGGGCTGACTGCAGGAGTTGAAGCCGACTGCCTTGGTTGAGGAGACAAGAAGTTGCAGATAATCTTCTCTCAATGCGGTCAACAAGAGGCAAAAGATCGTAAATGGTCGGCCTAGAGGTACCCATGGGTAGTCCAAGATACGTGAAAGGCATTGATCCAATAGAGCATCCAAGTAGGGCAGCAATACGAATTCCTTCTTCCTCAGACATGTTCATTGGGATGAGTGAAGATTTACTGAAGTTGACCCACAAACCCGTGGATTTAGCAAAATTGTGTAACATATCCTTGAGAGCAATCAATTGGCTGTCAACCGCTGGCAAAACAATCAGTGTGTCGTCCGCATACTGAACAATCAGATAGTCGTTAGACCTTGTTGGGATAGGTAAGCTGAGGATGTTACGAGTGCACATGTCGTTCACCACAGTTTGCAGAAGATCCACCGCAATGACAAAGAGGAGAGGCGATAGGGGATCGCCTTGACGAACACCGCACTTGCACTGAAAGTGTTGACCAGGAACCCCATTTAACAAAACTACAGAAGAACCAGAAGAGAGAAGGTTACTGACCCAACCATTCCAATGCTCATCAAAGCCCTTGTACTTAAGAATTCTGAGTATGGCATCATGCTCAATCGTGTCAAACGCTTTAGTGAAATCCAGTTTCAATAAAACAATGGGCCTCTTAGAAACTTTGCATTGGTGTTTTGAATATATACACCAATGCAAAGCTTCTAAGAGGCAGTCTTGGATAGAGCGACACTTGAGGAAGCCATATTGGTTACGGTGGATGCATTGGAGTATTACTTTCTGCAACCGATTTGCCAGAAGCTTGGTTAAGAACTTAAGACATGTATTAGTTAAAGAGATTGGCCGGAAGTCACCAACAGTATCAGGGCTTAACTTCTTAGGAATGAGGGTAATGAGAGATGTGTTAAGACATTCCAAGCTGCATTTTCCCTCATAAAACTCAGCAACCAACTTCATAAAATCTGGTTTAAGAACACTCCAACATTTCTTTAGGAAAAGGCTTGTAAATCCATCCGGGCCAGGGGCTCGGTCAGACGGTAAATGTTTAATGACCTCCTCCACCTCATCATCAGTGAATGGCTTGGATAAATCCTGAGGCCCTTCAACCCTAGTCAGGAGGTTATCAAGGTCGAAGGTCATGTGAATACCCTTGGCTTGACCCATGCGCTGCTTGAAATCAGACCAAAACATGGAAGCTAACTGATGATGATCAGTCACAACCTCTCCTGCAGCATTTTTAATCGAGGTGATGGTATTCCGTCGGTAGCGCTCTGTAGCCATGGCGTGAAAAAATTTCGTGTTTTCCTCGCCCACTTTGATGAATCTGATGGTACAACACTGCTTCCAGTAGATGAATTGCAAACGAAGAATATCCTCAAGATGGAGTTTAACAATTTTACGAAAATTCAACTCTGGCCAAGTGAGCACCCGAAGTTCCTCCAAACCATCAAAGTGCTGGATCACCTTGTTGCAATCAGCAATTAGAGCTTTAACCTTTGAAAGGCTTATGTGCCACCTCTTAAGAGCATAACAGAGTGATTTAAACTTGGCCGAAATTATACCAGCAGCAGATGACCTCTGAACAGGCTTGTTCCAAACTTCAGAAACACATTCAGCAAAACCTGGGAGGTTTACCTAATAATTTTCAAATGGAAGACCTTGGCTTTCGGAATAGAAGTGGCAACAGAAACTACACAAGGTACATGATCCGATGTTGTCCGTGCGAGGCACATGACCATTGTATTAGGATGATCAGAGGTCCAAGATACCATGGTGAAAAACTAGTCAATCTGTTCGAGAAGAGGATTTGTTTGCATATTGGACCAAGTAAACTGCCGACCCTTTATTGGTAACTCCACCAAACCTAGATGTCCAATAATTTCATTGAAGAGAAAAATATCGTCAACATTACCCCCTGGTAGATTACAGTTTTCCAAGGATCGCATGAAATTAAAATCACCGAGGAGCAACCATTTCTCATCAAATTGTATGTTGAGGTTATATAACCATTGAGCAAACTCATCTCGAGCAGGATTCTGACAAGGACCATAAACTGAAACTAAGGTCCAAACTTCAGAAGTGTGTGCTGATGCAAATTCTACAATGATGCCATAGGAGTGGGCTTGAATTAATTTCCCAGAAAAGAAAGCCGAATTCCAAATAATCAGGAGACCACCAGAAGCCCCAGACGATGGCATATACACAAAATTATCAAAGCGTCTAGGACAAAATTTCCTAAGAAAACGCTGATCTATATGCATGCATTTAGTTTCTTGCAAACAAATGATAGAGCACCCACTTTCATCTATCTTCTGTTTAACTGCAAGTTGCCTCGCTTCAGAGTTAAGGCCACGCACATTCCAACACAATATCTTCCAGTCTCTAAAGCTTGTCTGATTCATTACAAACTAAAGGGAAGAAAAGCAAAAGTAGGTCACACAATGACCTACAACATCCACCGAACAACATTATAAAGTTCAACACAAAGTAAAAAAAGCAAAGATAAGTGGCGATTAAATGGGTTCGCCAGCGACCCATGATGTTGCAGACTTCATTCATCATCAGAATCCTTGGAAAGGGTGGCTTCAGAAGGATCAGCTACAAGCTTCTCCGCAGTGATCTTCTCAGGGGCAATCCGCAAACGTGCACCAATGCATTGGAGGTCAGCAATCGCAGTTGGAGGAGGCACAACTGGCTCATCAAGAGCGGGTGCAGATTGGACAGGTCGGGCACAAGTTTTGCGCTTCTTGGTGCGTTTGACAGACTGTGGGCTGGTTGATCCTGGGGGCGCCTGACGAAAACCATCACGCAAGGTGTGAAGCCGGGCACTATGACGAACTTGAGAATCTAGAAGAGTCGGCCCAACAACGGCAGATTTATGAGATCTCTTATTATTGATAACAGGCATAGCAGAGAACTGAAATTTCTCAGAGACTGGTTCAGACAAATCATATGGCTCATCGAAATAGAGCACATGAGCAACTGGGCGCTTGACTGGTGGTTGCCGACAGAAAACCTCAGGAGCAGACAGAGGCGGCAACAAGCTGATGTCCACACTCTCAATAGAAAGGCTGTGACTCCAAGTTTGCTTAATGAAGTTAAACAGAGGCATCTGCAATGGCCGAGGAATGACTGCAGAATCAAAGTGTTGCATGTACTTACAGAAAGTACGAGTCCACTGCATCTGTGGGGGCAGAATTGGGCCAAAAACTGTTAGAACCCGACCAATATGGAGAACCTGCTGAGCTAGAAGTTGAGCTCTCGGGTGGAGGGGAGCAATATCAGCATTGTGAACCTCATCATGTTCAATTGCATTGTTAACTGAATCATCTGAAAATTGCAGCACCATGGACTCTTGTGACTGAACTTCAACAGGTTCCTCCGGTGCATCAACATTGTCAGGGACGGCATCATGCTGCACATTATCATTGTCAACAACAGGTGGAGGCACATCATTCCATCCTAGTTCAGGAAACTCCGGTAGTACCCAGTTGTGATTGTGGAAGTGCATCTGGCCAGGAAGGGGGTGTGGATTTCCATCGAATGGCATAGGATCTTCATCCGCAGGCAACACGTCCGCAAAATCCACAGACAGAACATGGACTGGAGCAGACCATGAAACCCTAGTACCACCAAAATCTCCAAACTCCCTATAAACCACACCTCGAGGCACCATAGATGGGGCAGTGAAGGACACATATGCCAGAGTCCGCACCAAGAGAGGATCGGCCTGATGCCAATAGTGGAAACGGCCAAAAGTGCTAATCACATCTGCAATGTACTTCGGCCGACGATAATCCAATGGAACTCCCAAGAGCATGACCCACCCACGTCGAAAACCCTGAACAGCTCTGTAATTGTTCCCCTCATCATGCGGAATGAAATGAACAAAGCAATCATTGCCCAAATCAAAGGGTGGATGATCCATCATAATTTGTCTAGAGATTGCACTACGGAAGCGGAACAAACCAACACCCTGAATCCATGGCTGAACATCCAGAACATCTCTCTCCAACTGATTAACAACAAAGTCACTAACCATGTTGCGGTAGAGTTGAATCTCCTCATGCAGCGGCACTGGCTCGATGATGCCAATCGCATACTCCTCATGCCTTCTGTCAGGCGCAACAGCTGGAGCAAAGAAGGTGCGAGGGAGACGAAGTGGCCCTCCATCGATGATCTCGAAGCCCGGCGGCACGTACGGCAGAGGATCTAGCTCAAAGTTGGCCATCTCCGGAGAAGTTGCTGACGGTGGGCGCGGAAATGGTGGAGGTGTTGTGGTTGGAGGTGGCGGTGTATCTGGTCGTGGGCGGATGGTGGAGCTGCGGGAGATGGTGGTAATGGAGGTGATGGCGGAGGCGGAGCTAGAGGGGATGGAGGTGATGGGGGTGGCGGAGGCGGAGGCGGGGTAGGCTCTGATGACGATGTTAAATGGGACTCATCGACGGGATGTATCAATGGGCAAGAGGCAGTGGCAGGGTGGAGGGAACTCGAGGCGTCAAGCCGTAAAGCCGGTGGTGGGCTGTCAGATGTGCTCTCGATGACGCGCGGGACCCACCTAAAACCTCTTGCTGGTGCAGATCCTATGCAAGATTTTGCCCTGTGGCCTGGCCGAAAACAACGGCGACAGCGCGTTTGATTGGTGCAACTGGAGGTGATATGTGCCATAGAAAAGCAGTTATGGCATTTCCAGACATTAAAAGCCATTTCATCAACCATAGAAGAAAATCCATCCAAATCCTCAATAGACCGGCCCAAAAATTGGGTGGGAGATAAGTTACGATTCTGATTGACTTGCCATGCATTGGGAGATTCGGCATTGACTGGGCCTAGAGACATTACACATGACTTAGATGGTGGGCTGCTGGGCTGGGCAGGAATGGCCCCTAATGATGCAATGGGCCCATGAATTGCTGGTGCATTAGGAAGGTGGTGGTTTGAAAAATTTGCAGACCCGCCCAACAGATGCACCGAAGATTGGGGAACCAGCTCCTGCGAGATTGACGCAGATCGAGCGGATGGCGGAGGCACCGTACCAAAATAGATCGGCGGAGTAGCCACCGTCCACCGGAGCTCCGGTGCCGGAGGAGAATGAATAATGACACGCTCACATTAATTAAGAACATAACCCGCATCCTGGATAGTGTCAATGCACGTTTGCGTGGCAGGGTATTGATAACCCTTGCAGGCAGGGTAGTTTTGAAACGTAGCGAATGAAAGTTTCTTCCTGCAACTAGGGGTAGACTTGAGAGAAGATTTAACAGGAGGTTTATGCATGGCCATCATACCCATAGTAGTGCAACGTTTAGTAGGACTAACAAAAATCCATTCAGCATGACACTCTTTTCTCCAAATCAAAACTTCACGTCTCCAATTCAGACCATCATGGCCCCAAAGGTGGAAGAAGCACTTAAAATGCTCACAAACGAAAGACTGGAGGGCAAGAACGTGGAGACCAACTTTTTTGCATGAAACGTGAAAGGAGAATACCTTGTCACGTATAATGGCAACCATGAACTCAATCGCCGATCCACCAATAGCGGCCTCAAGCACTGCAGCAACCAAATCTTCTAAAAGGCGGAAATCATGCCTACTGAACGAGACCACCATGATGAAAGGATCCGTGTCATCCGAAGGATGAACCGAGACACCACAAGATCTATAGATCTCATTAGCAAAAACCAGCCCCTTGGAGAAATCCAAGCCAAGGGTAGAACCAGAACCTTGATCCATCGAAGATGGTGATCCACGTAGAGAAGAGGTGACGCCGGAGAGGATGAGTGGAGTGGTTTGGGATTTTGGTGGCTAGGAAGGGAGATCGCCGGAGAGCCTGTCGGCATGGGTGGAGGTGGGGTGGGAGCCATCCTTGAAGTGGCTTCACCCTCAACGGCCACATCATTGAAATCAAGTTTTCACTCGATACTTCACCGAAAGCAATAGCAACATACTAAACGATCAAGTGCTAAGCTAACGGAATGGGTCAAGTCAATCACATCATTCTCCTAATGATGTGATCCCGTTAATCAAATGACAACTCATGTCTATGGTTAGGAAACTTAACCATCTTTGATTAACGAGCTAGTCAAGTAGAGGCATACTAGTGACACTATGTTTGTCTATGTATTCACACATGTATTATGTTTCCGGTTAATACAATTCTAGCATGAATAATAAACATTTATCATGAAATAAGGAAATAAATAATAACTTTATTATTGCCTCTAGGGCATATTTCCTTCAGTTCCAACATGACAAATATCAAGGGAATATTTGCCACTTTGAACATTTTAGTTTTACTACTTGAAGAAATAATTTATTTGAATTTATTTTAAATTTGAATTTGAACGGGGATTTGAATCAATGCGAGTTTATCAACAGTAACAGTGGTGACGTGGCGTCGTTAGCAGAGGTTTACTGTAGCTTAATTATCCGGACGTCACATTTGTGTTCTTCAATTTGAGCCGGCACAGTTGAAAGTTGCTCCAACACAGTTTTGATAAAAGTTGGATGTTTTTTGCCGCCTGACAAAGTTACAAGACTGTGAAAGGTTCCAACATATAACTGCTCAGTCAATGAATAAACCGCCTTCAATTTGAGCAGCATGTTCTAACCAAGACTAGTGCTTCTCGGGCCTGTTCAATTTTTTGCACAAGAGTCGCCAGGCGAGTTAGAGATCATATATAATGACTCGTCGGGCGAGTTATAGAACTTTACAAGCATATAATGAAGTGCAAGTTTTTCAACTTACCAAAGACGAAGGGAGTCATGTGGGATATATGTTTTTTAAGCCAGCAAGTTCGTCAGTCACCGGCTTAAGTTGATTTTCAGCCTCTTTGGCTCTCTTCAGCTGTGCAGCCTTGTCAGACTCCCAAGTGGTTCTCTCGGCATCAAAATCGCCTTGATTTTTTCAATCTCTTCCAATAAAGTTTTCAACTGTGAATTGGCCTTGGAAGTTTCAACTTGTTGAAGTTCTATATTCTTATTTAAGTCGCCAAGTTGCGACTCTTTCATGTCCAACTCCTCCTAAAATACAATATTGAAGCAATCGTTACCACACAAGGAGTAAGTTTTTGTGATACAGTTAAATTAAGTCCCAAGCATATTGCAAGTAATATACTTGGCACTTGGGGGCTAATGTAGGTCATTTCAATTTCTATAAAGACCCAACTCATCTTGTCAAAAGTTAAGCCGACCCTTGGGGGCTACATATTTGATTCTGTCAAGGTCATCAAGACCCGGCTCATCTTTTCAAAAATTAAGACGACCCTTGGGGGATACATATTTGATTCTGTCAAGATCATCAAGACCTGGCTCGTCTTTTCAAGACAAGCCGACCCTTGGGAGTTATACTTTGGAAATTTCACAAGTCTGAAGCATATTCAAAAAATTTCCTATACTTCAAACTTGGGGGCTAGTATGGATATATGTATATATACAAGGCTAAAGAGGGGTTGGATATTTTTATACCTCATATTTCTGCTTCATCAGCTGGACTAACCCAGCCTCCATATCCCGGCTTATGTTAAGGCGGCTCAGATAGCCCGTGTACACGTCACATGTGCTGAAGGAGGAATAGCTTTCCAGGTCCAGTTTGGCCTTGCCTTTCTCCAAGGAAGGTAATTCTTCCTTAGTGTTATGCTTGGCCAACACGGTTGAAGCTCTTGGCACTGTGTAAACTGTCCCAGTAACAACAACATCATCAGAATTCTTCTTAGGAGAGGTTTCTTTAGTTAGCTTGGCAGGCTAGGCGGCTTAGGACTTGGCGGGTCATGACTGGCCGCCGGGTTAATGTCAGTGTTCATTGACTCAAAGACCACAGCATCAGTTTGCGGTGGAGGTTCATTGACAGGTTCTTCAGGGTCTTGGATGGGGGCTTCAGAGGTTTCCATTGTCTGCTTCTCCGGCTCAGAAGCTTTGGGGTCCTTTGAAGAACCGCCCACCTTCTGCTTCTTACCCGCCTTAGCTACACCTCTGTCACAAGAATACAAGAGTTCATGAGTACATCACTATAAGTTATTTATGAACAAGTGAAAATACTTACCCATGGGCAACCTTGAAAACAAGCATTTGAGTTCCAGTAGAGTCGTCGGATGACGGAGGTGTTCCCTGATAATTTGAGTCGGAAGGATTAAGAGGTTGACGAATGAGACCAGCCTTTGGAAGGGCAAGAGTCGGGTTATGTGTCACCTCGTTGCGAGGCTTTAGAGGAGCCAAGGTGTTGGGTAATCCGGATACGAGATCTTGAGCACCGTCACTCCGGGTCATACGCCTTGACTCGTGCTATTGTTTCTTCAAAAGAAAGTTGGGGTCCAAATGAGCAAGAGGGTGTGAAAATCTTACTTTCTGGATGACCCGCCGAGTTTTATGTCTTGGCAAAGATTCTGGGTCGGAGGAAATTATAGTTACCTTTGCTGAGAGGAATCGGTGTCAATAAGTTGCATAAAGAAAAGACCAAGGGAGTCAAGTTCTACCTCTGACTCATCATCAAGTGTGAGCAGTTCTTCAGTTGTTGGTTTCTTACGGCGGCCCGGAGCACGAGTCTTTGTTTTATGCTTCTTGGCTGGAGCGGCGGCTTGAAGTTTCTTTTTCCAGAAGGGAGAGTCGGCCTGAATATATATATGAGCAATAAGTTGAGTAATTTTAAATGCAAGGGATAGACAAAAAATTTGAAGATTTATTTAAAATGCTTACTGGAGGAGCCGGGTTAAGGGTGCAGAAAGGATTCAGTCCCACTTTACTGCAGGCTTCCAGAGACACTCCAAGCAATGTCTTCACTGAGTCGTTGATCTCCTTGTCAGTCAATTGTGTTTGATTATGACGTTGTGAGTCCTCTGGGTCACCAGTATACTAACACATTAAGCTAGGGCGGCGGCTCAGGGGCAAAATCCTCCAGGCGACCCAGCAGCGAACTAGATCAACTCCTGTTAAGCCATTGGCTAGCAAGGCCCTTATCTTTGAAAAGGTGGGTGAATATTTAGCCCGTTCTACAGCAGTAAGATGACCCGAAAGTTCATGACTGGGGCTGAGCCGGCAAGAGCGGAAACCCGGCATGGGATTTTCACCAGCTGGAGAGGTGTCCCAGCAATAGAACTAAGTGAAATTCCAGTCCTTGGGGTGGCTAGGCAGTGCAGCGGTAGGGAAATTGACATCTCTTCGCCTTTGAATGGAAATTCCACCGAGCTTGAGGCTAGGTCTGTCTGTCATCTCAGTCTGACAATTGAGATAAAAGTATTCTCTGAATAGGTCAACATCAGGCTCTTCTTAAAGGTATACTTCGCAGAAAACTTGAAAGTTGCATATGTTGGAAACGGAGTTGGGACCAATGTCTTGAGGATGAAGCTTATAAAAATGAAGAACATCCCGGAAGAACTTTGAGCCGGGCGGTGAGAAGCCACGAAGGAGATGATCCGTGAAAAATACAACTTCACCCGCTCCGGGTTGTGGGGCAGTTTCAGGCCCGGGAACCCGCCAGTGGATGATTTCTTTAGCAGATAAGACCCCCATGTTCACATATCAGTGAGTGTGGCTTCATTGACTTTGGAGGCGATCCAGTCGCAAGAAGTGGGAGCCCTAGTCATTGTTGACGGGTTAAAAGCTATGACCTCAGAGTAAAGGTATGGCGGGTCAATAATCTGGTGATAAGCCGCATAATGGTTACAATGACAATTCAGTAGCTGCAAGCCGGTTATGGATATAAAAATTAACCATTATTACGAAGCATGAAGAATTTATGAGCCACCTTTGTAAGAGGGTAAGGCGACTCTCAGGCTTATTGATAAGCTGGCCGGTTACAAGTTCATGGTTAAGCCGGCCGAGTGCTGGCGGGTTACAAAGTCATTATAAGCCACCTGAACCATGAATGGCGGGTCAGCTGTCTATGGATTCAATGTTGTTGAAATTTTACTAAGTGTTGGACAAACAAGTTTCACAGATTATGCCTATAATTTTGGATCTACGGCAGCTCAAGAAATGAAGAACAATTGCTAAACCTAAAGTACAGTGGCGGAAAAAGTGGCAAGTTGTGCATGGATTCTAAAGAAGAGGGGGTCTGTACAAGATGAAAAATAAGAGCTAAGGCAAGTACTGCTTCATTTTTTCCTAGTTTGCAGATTGAGCCGCATTTTCTAAGCAAGAGTTGGACAAACTCGAATGAACTTCGTTGAACGCCGACGAACTCGATGAACTGGGATATTCTAATGTGGATCTAAGAAAGGGGCAAGATGGTATCTGACGATGTTGATGAAGAGCGGATGAGCGCCGCCGATTTCTGGTCACAACCAAGTTGATGCAGCAGCCCTGATGGAGTTGCTGACGAAGATCGGTTGGGGCGGCGGAGCTCCAGCAGCGGCGGTCGGCGCAAGGAAGAAGAAGGGGCGACGGGGGTAAAAGTGAAAAGGGGGGACCCCCATGCCTATTTAAAAGGAAAAGGTTGTGAAGAGTAAAATGGCATGCGCGGAAATCGAGGAGACGCCATGATTATCTAAACAGTAGAGGCACCTCGATTCTCGGATGGCTAGTTAATGTAAAAAGATCCATTGTGATGTCATCAGTTTTTCTAGATTTATTTCACATGACATCATGGCGGGTTACAAAGATCTATTCAAGGTTAAGCATTGGAAGGAATTTAAGAAGACTTGCCAACCGAAAGATGAAGATTGACATGAAGAAGTTCAAATCAATCTGGGAACTAATGTTGGGGATATAACCCCATCATGTGACCCACCCAGGAGGGGCCGGGTTACATTGTTGGCGACTCAGAGAGAAAGCCTAAGTGGGCCCAAGAAACCAGATGTATAACCCGGAGGGCGACTTACATGGTGAACTGTCGGAGGCCCAAGTTCGGAAGACGGTGCGAGACTCGGTGTTGTAAGCCGCCCGATGGTGACTTGCCTAGCAAGGCAAGTCAATTTAGAACAAGAGTCGGTTACGTTTGTGTGACCCGACCTGGACTCTTGTAAGCTCACGACCTATGTATATAAAGGCCAGACCCTGCAGCGGGTTAACTGAAGGAACAATCAATGGATAGCTAGGCCAAGTGAAACTCGCTCCCTTGTAATCGATACTCAAGCAATAATCAACGAGAGCAGGAGTAGGCCTTTTACCTCCACCGTGAGGGGCTGAACCTGGGTAAACATGTGTCCTTCATCCCGCTCAACCCCTTCAAGCTAATCATCATAGCGATGGCTCCACACCTAAGTCCTTTCACAAGGGCATCTGCCGTGACAAAACCACGACACAACTCATGCAACTATGCCATGCGATCGCCTCAGTCCAGAGGGACCCGGATGCCATTGATAGCTTCACTTGGCCATGTGACCCCTCGGGGAGATACACAACGCGCGCGGTGTATGACAGATTATGTAAGGGATGGAGCGCGTACCGTTTGCAGTGTGCATTTGGCGGAGCTGGGTGAAGGAAATATGCCCTAGAGGCAATAATAAAGTTATTATTTATTTCCTTATATCATGATAAATGATTATTATTCATGCTAGAATTGTATTAACCGGACATAATACATGTGTGAATACATAGACAAACAGAATTTCACTAGTATGCCTCTACTTGACTAGCTCGTTGATCGAAGATGGTTATGTTTCCTAACCATAAACATGAGTTGTCATTTGATTAATTGGATCACATCATTAGGATAATGATGTGATTGACTTGACCCATTCCGTTAGCTTAGCACTTGATCATTTAGTTTGTTGCTATTGCTTTCTTCATAACTTATACATGTTCCTATGACTATGAGATTATGCAACTCCCGTTTACCAGAGGAACACTTTGTGTGCTACCAAACGTCACAACGTAACTGGGTGATTATAAAGGTGCTCTATAGGTGTCTCCGAAGGTACTTGTTGGGTTGGCGTATTTCAAGATTAGGATTTGTCACTCTGATTGTCGGAGAGGTATCTCTGGGCCCTCTCGGTAATGCACATCACTCAAGCCTTGCAACTAATAAGTTAGTTGCGGGATGATGTATTACAAAACGAGTAAAGAGACTTGCCGGTAACGAGATTGAACTAGGTATTGAGATACCGACGATCGAATCTCGGGCAAGTAATATACCGATGACAAAGGGAACAACGTATGTTGTTATGCGGTCTGACCGATAAAGATCTTCGTAGAATATGTAGGAGCCAATATGAGCATCCAGGTTCCGCTATTGGTTATTGACCGGAGACGTGCCTCGGTCATGTCTACATAGTTCTTGAACCCGTAGGGTCCGCACGCTTAAAGTTCAGTGATGATCGTAATTAGGGTTTTTGTGTTTTGATATACCGAAGGTTGTTCGGAGTCTCGGATGTGATCATGGACATGACGAGGAGTCTCGAAATGGTCGAGACATAAAGATTGATATATTGGAAGCCTATATTTGGATATCGGAAACGTTCCGGGTGAAATCGGGATTTTACCAGAGTACCGGGGGGTTACCAGAACCCCCCCCCGGGGGGGTTATTGGGCCTACATGGGCCATAAGGGAGAAGAGGAGGGACGGCCAGGGCAGGCCGTGTGCCCCCTCCCCCCTAGTCCGAATAGGACAAGGAAGGGGGGGCGGCGCCCCCCTTTCCTCTTTCACCCTTCCCCTTTCCTTTTCCAACAAGGCAAGAGGGGGGAGTCCTACTCCCGGTGGGAGTAGGACTCCTCCAGGCACACCCCTAGGGCCGGCCGCACCTCCCCCTCTCCCTCCTTTATATACATGGGCAAGGGGGCACCCCATGACACACAAGTTGATTTTGTGGTCGTTCCTTAGCCGTGTGCGGTGCCCCCTTCCACCATATTCCACCTCGGTCATATCGTAGCGGTGCTTAGGCGAAGCCCTGCGTCGGTAGAACATCATCACCTTCATCACGTCGTCGTGCTAACAAAACTCTCCCTCAATGCTTTGCTGGATCGGAGCTCGAGGGACGTCACCGAGTTGAACGTGTGCAGGACTCGGAGGTACCGTACGTTCGGTACTTGGATCGGTCGGATCGGGAAGACGTACGACTACTTCCTCTATGTTGTGTCAACGCTTCCGTTGCCGGTCTACGAGGGTACGTAGACAACACTCTCCCCTCTCGTTGCTATGCATCACCATGATCTTGCGTGTGCGTAGGATTTTTTTTGAAATTACTACGTTCCCCAACAGTGGCATCCAAGCCTAGGTTTTATGCGTTGATGTTATATGCACGAGTAGAACACAAGTGAGTTGTGGGCGATATAAGTCATACTGCTTACCAGCATGTCATACTTTGGTTCGGCGGTATTGTTGGATGAAGCGGTCCGGACCGACATTACGCGTACGCTTACGCGAGACTGGTTCTACCGACGTGCTTTGCACACAGGTGGCTCGCAGGTGTCAGTTTCTCCAACTTTAGTTGAACGAGTGTGGTTATGCCTGGTCCTTGTGAAGGTTAAAACAGCACCAACTTGACAAACTATCGTTGTGGTTTTGATGCGTAGGTAAGAACGGTTCTTGCTAAGCCCGTAGCAGCCACGTAAAACTTGCAACAACAAAGTAGAGGACGTCTAACTTGTTTTTGCAGGGCATGTTGTGATGTGATATGGTCAAGACATGATGCTAAATTTTATTGTATGAGATGATCATGTTTTGTAACCGAGTTATCTGCAACTGGCAGGAGCCATATGGTTGTCGCTTTATTATATGCAATGCAATTGCGCTGTAATGCTTTACTTTATCACTAAGCGGTAGCGATAGTCGTGGAAGTATAAAGATTGGCGAGACGACAATGATGCTACGATGGAGATCAAGGTGTCACGCCGGTGATGATGGTGATCATGACAGTGCTTTGGAGATGGAGATCACAAGCACAAGATGATGTTGGCCATATCATATCACTTATATTGATTGCCAAAGTTCGTCGTGCCCAGACACCACGTGATGATCGGGTGTGATAAGCTCTACGTCCATCTACAACAGGTGCAAGCCAGTTTTGCACACGCAGAATACTCAGGTTAAACTTGACGAGCCTAGCATATGCAGATATGGCCTCGGAACACTGAGACCGAAAGGTCGAGCGTGAATCATATAGTAGATATGATCAACATATTGATGTTCACCATTGAAAGCTACTTCATTTCACGTGATGATCGGTTATGGTTTAGTTGATTTGGATCACGTGATCACTTAGAAGATTAGAGCGATGTCTTTCTAAGTGGGAGTTCTTAAGTAATATGATTAATTGAACTTAAATTTATCATGAACTTAGTGCCTGATAGTATCTTGCTTGTCTATGTTTGATTGTAGATAGATGGCCCGTGTTGTTGTTCCGTTGAATTTTAATGCGTTCCTTGAGAAAGCAAAGTTGAAAGATGATGGTAGCAATTACACGGACTGGGTCCGTAACTTGAGGATTATCCTCATTGCTACACAGAAGAATTACGTCCTGGAAGCACCGCTGGGTGCCAGGCCTGTTGCTGGAGCAACACCAGATGTTATGAACGTCTGGCAGAGCAAAGCTGATGACTACTCGATAGTTCAGTGTGCCATGCTTTAAGGCTTAGAATCGGGACTTCAACGATGTTTTGAACGTCATGGAGCATATGAGATGTTCCAGGAGTTGAAGTTAATATTTCAAGCAAATGCCCGGATTGAGAGATATGAAGTCTCCAATAAATTCTATAGTTATAAGATGGAGGAGAATAGTTCTGTCAGTGAACATATACTCAAAATGTCTGGGTATCATAATCACTTGACTCAACTGGGAGTTAATCTTCCTGTTGATAGTGTCATTGATAGAGTTCTTCAATCACTGCCACCAAGCTACAAGAGCTTCGTGATGAACTATAACATGCAAGGGATGGATAAGACAATTCCCGAGTTCTTCGCAATGCTAAAGGCTGCGGAGGTAGAAATCAAAAAGGAGCATCAAGTGTTGATGGTCAACAAGACCGCCAGTTTCAAGAAAAAGGGCAAAAGGAAGAAGAAGGGGAACTTCAAGAAGAACAGTAAGCAAGTTGCTGCTCAGGGGAAGAAACCCAAATCTGGACCTAAGCCTGAAACAGAGTGCTTCTACTGCAAGCAGACTGGACACTGGAAGCGGAACTGCCCCAAGTATTTGGCGGATAAGAAGGATGGCAAAGTGAACAAAGGTATATGTGATATACATGTTATTGATGTGTACCTTACTAGAGCTCGCAGTAGCACCTGGGTATTTGATACTGGTTCTGTTGCTAACATTTGCAACTCGAAACAGGGACTACGGATTAAGCGAACACTGGCAAAGGACGAGGTGACGATGCGCGTGGGAAATGGTTCCAAAGTCGATGTGATCGCAGTCGGCACGCTACCTCTACATCTACCTTCGGGATTAGTATTAGACCTAAATAATTGTTATTTGGTGCCAGCGTTGAGCATGAACATTATATCTGGATCATGTTTGATGCAAGACGGTTATTCATTTAAATCAGAGAATAATGGTTGTTCTATTTATATGAGTAATATCTTTTATGGTCATGCACCCTTGAAGAGTGGTCTATTTTTTATGAATCTCGGTAGTAGTGATACACATATTCATAATGTTGAAGCCAAAAGATGTAGAGTTGATAATGATAGTGCAACTTATTTGTGGCACTGCCGTTTAAGTCATATCGGTGTAAAGCACATGAAGAAACTCCATACCGATGGACTTTTGGAATCACTTGATTATGAATCACTTGGTACTTGCGAACCGTGCCTCATGGGCAAGATGACTAAAACGCCGTTCTCCGGTACTATGGAGAGAGCAACGGATTTGTTGGAAATCATACATACAGATGTATGTGGTCCGATGAATATTGAGGCTCGTGGCGGATATCGTTATTTTCTCACCTTCACAGATGATTTAAGCAGATATGGGTATATCTACTTAATGAAACATAAGTCTGAAACATTTGAAAAGTTCAAAGAATTTCAGAGTGAAGTTGAAAATCATCGTAATAAGAAAATAAATTTTCTGCGATCTGATCGTGGAGGAGAATATTTGAGTTACGAGTTTGGTCTACATTTGAAACAATGCGAAATAGTTTCGCAACTCACGCCACCCGAAACACCACAGCGTAATGGTGTGTCCGAACGTCGAAATCGTACTTTACTAGATATGGTGCGATCTATGATGTCTCTTACAGATTTACAGCTATCGTTTTGGGGTTATGCTTTAGAGACAACTGCATTCACGTTAAATAGGGCACCATCGAAATCCGTTGAGACGACACCTTATGAACTGTGGTTTGGCAAGAAACCAAACTTGTCATTTTTGAAAGTTTGGGGCTGCGATGCTTATGTGAAAAAGCTTCAACCTGATAAGCTCGAACCCAAATCGGAGAAATGTGTCTTCATAGGATACCCAAAGGAAATTGTTGGGTACACCTTCTATCACAGATCTGAAGGCAAGACTTTCGTTGCTAAGAATGGATCCTTTCTAAAGAAGGAGTTTCTCTCGAAAGAAGTGAGTGGGAGGAAAGTAGAACTTGATGAGCTAATTGTACCTGCTCCCTTATTGGAAAGTAGCACATCACAGAAACCGGTTTCTGTGACGCCTACACCAATTAGTGAGGAAGCTAATGATAATGATCATGAAACTTCAGATCAAGTTACTACCGAACCTCGTAGATCAACCAGAGTAAGATCCGCACCAGAGTGGTACGGTAATCCTGTTCTGGAAGTCATGCTACTAGATCATGATGAACCTACGAACTATGAAGAAGCGATGGTGAGCCCAGATTCCGCAAAATGGCTAGAAGCCATGAAATCTGAGATGGGATCCATGTATGAGAACAAAGTGTGGACTTTGGTTGAGTTGCCCGTTGATCGGCAAGCAATTGAGAATAAATGGATCTTCAAGAAGAAGACTGACGCTGACGGTAATATTACTGTCTACAAAGCTCGACTTGTTGCGAAAGGTTTTCGACAATTTCAAGGGATTGACTACGATGAGACCTTCTCACCCGTAGCGATGCTTAAGTCTGTCCGAATCATGTTAGCAATTGCCGCATTTTATGATTATGAAATTTGGCAAATGGATGTAAAAACTGCATTCCTGAATGGATTTCTGAAAGAAGAGTTGTATATGATGCAACCAGAAGGTTTTGTTGATCCAAAGGGAGCTAACAAAGTGTGCAAGCTCCAACGATCCATTTATGGATTGGTGCAAGCCTCTCGGAGTTGGAATAAACGCTTTGATAGTGTGATCAAAGCATTTGGTTTTGTACAGACTTTTGGAGAAGCCTGTATTTACAAGAAAGTGAGTGGGAGCTCTGTAGCATTTCTGATATTATATGTGGATGACATATTATTGATTGGAAATGATATAGAATTTTTGGATAGCATAAAGGG
Source organism: Triticum dicoccoides (assembly GCF_002162155.2). Lineage (NCBI taxonomy): Eukaryota > Viridiplantae > Streptophyta > Magnoliopsida > Poales > Poaceae > Triticum > Triticum dicoccoides. Next base: position 497,261,442 of record NC_041388.1, on the reverse strand, counting down.
ATACTTGAATAAGACCTTTTCAATGAAAGACCTCGGTGAAGCTGCTTACATATTGGGCATTAAGATCTATAGAGATAGATCAAGACGCTTAATTGGACTTTCACAAAGCACATACCTTGACAAAGTTTTGAAAAAGTTCAAAATGGATCAAGCAAAGAAAGGGTTCTTGCCTGTGTTATAAGGTGTGAAGTTGAGTAAGACTCAATGTCCGACCACCGCAGAAGATAGAGAGAAAATGAAAGATGTTCCCTATGCTTCAGCCATAGGCTCTATCATGTATGCAATGTTGTGTACCAGACCTGATGTGTGCCTTGCTATAAGTCTAGCAGGGAGGTACCAAAGTAATCCAGGAGTGGATCACTGGACAGCGGTCAAGAACATCCTGAAGTATCTGAAAAGGACTAAGGATATGTTTCTCGTATATGGAGGTGACAAAGAGCTCATCATAAATGGTTACGTTGATGCAAGCTTTGACACTTATCCGGACGATTCTAAATCGCAAACCGGATACGTGTTTATACTAAACGGTGGAGCTGTCAGTTGGTGCAGTTCTGAACAAAGCGTCGTGGCAGGATCTACATGTGAAGCAGAGTACATAGCTGCTTCGGAAGCAGCGAATGAAGGAGTCTGGATGAAGGAGTTCATATCCGATCTAGGTGTTATACCTAGTGCATCGGGTCCAATGAAAATCTTTTATGACAATACTGGTGCAATTGCCTTGGCGAAGGAATCCAGATTTCACAAGAGAACCAAGCACATCAAGAGACGCTTCGATTCCATTCGGGATTTAGTCCAAGTGGGAGACATAGAAATTTGTAAGGTACATACGGATCTGAATGTTGCAGACCCGCTGACTAAGCCTCTTCCACGAGCAAAACATGATCAGCACCAAGGCTCCATGGGTGTTAGAATCATTACTGTGTAATCTAGATTATTGACTCTAGTGCAAGTGGGAGACTAAAGGAAATATGCCCTAGAGGCAATAATAAAGTTATTATTTATTTCCTTATATCATGATAAATGATTATTATTCATGCTAGAATTGTATTAACCAGAAACATAATACATGTGTGAATACATAGACAAACAGAATGTCACTAGTATGCCTCTACTTGACTAGCTCGTTGATCGAAGATGGCTATGTTTCCTAACCATAGACATGAGTTGTCATTTTATTAACGGGATCACATCATTAGGAGAATGATGTGATTGACTTGACCCATTCCGTTAGCTTAGCACTTGATCGTTTAGTTTGTTGTTATTGCTTTCTTCATAACTTATACATGTTCCTATGACTATGAGATTATGCAACTCCCGTTTACCAGAGGAACACTTTGTGTGCTACCAAACGTCACAACGTAATTGGGTGATTATAAAGGTGCTCTACAGGTGTCTCCGAATGTACTTGTTGGGTTGGCGTATTTCAAGATTATGATTTATCACTCCGATTGTCGGAGAGGTATCTCTGGGCCCTCTCAGTAATGCACATCACTCAAGCCTTACAAGCATTGCAACTAATAAGTTAGTTGCGGGATGATGTATTATAGAACGAGTAAAGAGACTTGCCGGTAACGAGATTGAACTGGGTATTGAGATACCGACGATCGAATCTCGGGCAAGTAATATACCGATGACAAAGGGAACAACGTATGTTGTTATGCGGTCTGACCGATAAAGATCTTCGTAGAATATGTAGGAGCCAATATGAGCATCCAGGTTCCGCTATTGGTTACTGACCGTAGACGTGTCTCGGTCATGTCTACATAGTTCTCGAACCCATAGGGTCCGCACGCTTAAAGTTCGGTGACGATCGTAATTAGGGTTTTTGTGTTTTGATGTACCGAAGGTTGTTCGGAGTCCCGTATGTGATCAGGGACATGACGAGGAGTCTCGAAATGGTCGAGACATAAAGATTGATATATTGAAGCCTATATTTGGATA
>NC_041388.1:497234578-497259187 GCF_002162155.2 Triticum dicoccoides | reverse complement strand
GGGGTTATTGGGCCTACATGGGCCATAAGGGAGAAGAGGAGGGTCGGCCAGGGCAGGCCACGCGCCCCCTCCCCCCTAGTCCGAATAGGACAAGGAAGGGGGGCGCACCCCTTTCCTCTTTCTCCCTTCCCCCTTCCTTTTCCAACAAAGCAAGAGGGGGGGAGTCCTACTCCCGGTGGGAGTAGGACTCCTCCAGGTGCACCCCTAGGGCGAGCCGCACCTCCCCCTCTCCCTCCTTTATATACAGGGGCAAGGGGGCACCCCATGACACACAAGTTGATCTTCGTGGTCGTTCCTTAGCCGTGTGCGGTGCCCCCTTCCACCATATTCCACCTCGGTCATATCGTAGCGGTGCTTAGGCGAAGCCCTGCGTCGGTAGAACATCATCACCGTCATCACGCCGTCGTGCTGACGAAACTCTCCCTCAACGCTTTGCTGGATCGGAGCTCGAGGGACGTCACCGAGTTGACCGTGTGCAGAACTCGGAGGTACCGTACGTTCGGTACTTGAATCGGTCGGATCGGGAAGACGTACGACTACTTCCTCTACGTTGTGTCAACGCTTCCGTTGCCGGTCTACGAGGGTACGTAGACAACACTCTCCCCTCTCGTTGCTATGCATCACCATGATCTTGCGTGTGCGTAGGAATTTTTTTGAAATTACTACGTTCCCCAACACTAGGCTCCTCTTAAGTGCAAGATTCATGCGTGGCTAATAGTGCAACATCGGGTTTGGACGTCGGACCAGAGGGCAAGGCATGTGCTACAAGACCAACCATCACAGTGTTACATTTGCTTGCAAGAGGAAGACAACGTCGAGCATGTCCACATCCAATGCATGTATTCGAGGGAGGTCTAGCACCGGTGTTTAGACGATCTAAATCTACATGTGCTGCGACCCACACTGCACGACTCCTTCCTCGACTGGTGGCTCACAGCAAGACGTAACTCACAAGAAGAGATAAGAGAGGTTTTGACACCTTTGTCATCGCGGTCGCATGGTCGCTTTGGAAACAAAGGAATGTGCAGGTGTTCAATCGAACGAACCAATTCATAAATGTGTCCCGATTGCATAAGCACATCATGGACGAGATTAAGGACCGGAAGAATGCAGGGCTCGGAATTGGTGTCCTTGATCGTTTTGTGAGAGAGTAGTTTTCCTGTATCCGTAGGTGTCGTGTGTTCTGCTTCCGTCTATGTTCGCATAGTTGGGAAGCCTCTTGTACATTATTCTCTACCTTCTAAAAATATGATATGCCTTTGGCGTATTTTTGGAAAAAAACACAAAGCCTCTGCATGGTCCTTCTCTCTTTTCTCTCTCTTCACATTCACATGCATGGTCCCCTCTTCTCTCTCTCTCTCCGGAGCCGAATCCCCTGACGTGGGCCCACACGTCAGCGTGTGGGCCGTACGTTAGACGAGCTGCGTCCTCTCTCTCTTCCCAATCGGACACCACACCACAATATCCTACCGCATGCATGATCCCCTCTACTCTCTCTTCTCCTAAGTCCTAGCCGGATTAGTTTGTGAATAGCGTTGAATAGATGTCTCCCGTACTATGTCCGCTGAGCACGTCCGAATATAAAATCAGACATTTGACATGCCCGGGTCAGCGTTGGAGATGCCGTGATCACGTTTGTGAAGCGTAATTCTCTTGGAATTTTGTCACAGCAGCTACACTCTTCACCAGTAGGGTAGCCATGGGTTAATCGTTTGTTCCAACTATTCACTCAGTTTTATGTTGATCCTTTTTCCACTCCCTGTCCTGGTGGGCCTCATGGTAATCAGGAGCCCTTGCTTTCACTTTGTCTTCCTTCACTAAAGACCAACTTTATGCTGACCGAAAGCGAGTGCCAGCATGACACCATGCAGGCCCTGTGGGTCGTACGTCAGACGAGCTGCATCCTCTCTCCCGAATCGGACACCACACCACAATATCCTACCGCATGCATGATCCCCTCTACTCTCTCTTCTCCTAAGTCCTGACCGGATTAGTTTGTGAATAGCGTTGGATAGATGTCTCCCGTACTATGTTCGCTGAGCACGTCCGAATATAAAATCAGACATTTGACATGCCCGGGTCAGTGTTGGAGATGTCGTGATCACGTTTGTGAAGCGTAATTCTCTTGGAATTTCGTCACAGCAGCTACACTCTTCACCAGTAGGGTAGCCATGGGTTAATCGTTTGTTCCAACTATTCACTCAGTTTTATGTTGATCCTTTTTCCACTCCCTGTCCTAGTGGGTCTCATGGTAATCAGGAGCCCTTGCTTCCACTTTGTCTCCCTTCACTAAAGACCAACTTTATACTGACCGAAAGCGAGTGCCAGCATTGACACCATGCAGGCCCTGCGAGGGCGAAAAGGCATCTGAAAGTATACCAGTTTCTCCTCAGTCACACTCTATCACCGCCCCTCTGTTCATTATCTCATCTCATCTCTCTTCTCCGGGCCTTCTCTTTCACGTCAGTCTTCAGTGCGCAGGGGAAGAAAAGCTCCAATCTAGAGAGAGAGAGAGAGAGAGAGAGAGAGCGGCTGCAGCCTGCACCTCTCCTTTACGCATTCCCACAGCAGACGCAGAGATCTGCTCAAAAGATATCGAATTTAGTTCGCACCTGGTACAGAAATTTAGGCAGCGCTACATAAACAACCGCAGGATAATAGTAGAACTAGTGTCTAGTGGTTCTGCACATGGTCCCAGCCAAGCCATCTGCTGAGTGCAATCTCATGCAAGTATGCAACGAGCTCAAGAACGCTGGTTTCGTATGTCCAGTGCATATCCAAATAATGGCACGAATCCCTCCATTCAAAATCTATAAAATGCCCCCACAAGATTTTGAGAGAGAAAAATGAATGCAAGAAACAGAAATATGCATTTTCGGTCTACCCAGGTCCTAATTCTTTAGGATCCCCGCAAAAATAAATAAATATTCGTTTGGATCCCGATGATCTCTGTAACAAAAATTTCGAAGGATTTCTCTCAAAAAAATTGGCGTCCTACAAAATTTCTATGAAAAATCCCACTATCAAGCACCAGAGACGTACGTACAGGTCGCCGTACAGATATATAGTATTAAAGTTGGTACATGATCGATCTTCTTAAATAATACTCTCTCCATTTCAAAATATAGTGCGCCCGCACTTTTCAATGTTCAACTTTGACCATAAATTTAACCAACGAGACCAACTACGGCGGGAGAAAAAGTTATATAATTGAAAACTTTTTTTAATACGAATTCACTGCTATAATTTTTGCTCCCGCCGTAATCGATCTTGGTAGTTAAATTTACGGTCAAAGTTGAAGCACGAAGATAGAAAAAACACTACATTATGAAATGGAGGGAGTACTTCTACTACGCTTACCATCCTGAAGCATATGCTTCCCACGTCCATGATGCCGCTGAGGGCTCGCAGTCCCAGCCACATCTGCATGGACCTGGCAAAACATACGTGGCCTCGTAGAAAAGGAAGGAGCAGATCGCGCCACGGGACGGGATCGAATAACATAATGAGGGGCATTAGCATGTGTGTCCCCTTATCTCGAGTGATCCCATATTCAATTCCACGAAATACCGGCTCGGCTCGCTCATGTGCCTGGACCTGGAGGAAACCAAACCTGCCTGCACTGCATTATCACAAAGATCGGGCAGGTGAGCTGCATGATTGAGCCATGGGAAATTAACAACCTAAGCTGCGTGGCTCCCTCCTCGTGGCCGGGTTTAAATATGCTACACTTGGGCACAACTCGCAACCAACCAGTGCATGCATGCATCTTGCGGATGGGTACGAGTGCACTAGTCATTGTGATCCAGTCAGTTTTGCCATTGTTCATCTAATAAAATGGGTGCTCCCTCCTTTCCCGGTATAGACGACAGTTTGGAAAAGTCCCGGATACAATGGGCTTTCTCCTCAACGATTCAAATCCTGACGCTATTTGCCCCTTGTTATGACGTTGCTAGAAGGAGGGCGTGAGAAGATCGACCGGGGGCCTTTTGCCCATGACTAGATAAAAGAGAAGTGATTTCCTTCTTAATTCTTACTTGATTAGATTTATACATCTCCTTTCTTTATATAGAGATGTTTACTTGACTCCCAAGCAAGGTTTACTTCACACCTAAACAAGTGACCCTTATCTTTAATTAACCCTAAGACTAACGGGCTATATCGCCAGCCCAGGCCATTAGGTCCATTACGTACTCTAACACTACACCTCACCCGGACATGCAGCTTGTCCTTGAGCTGCAGCCTAACCAACTTATAACCATGACTCGATGCAACACAAACCTAACACCTAAAAACAAGTCTTTTACATCTCGGCTTGTTTTATTACTCTCAACCTGAAATGGACTGGGATGATTTATTTTGGATCCGTTAGAAAAAGTGGACACCATCCGCACGTCGGATGTGCACGGATACAACCACCTGGATCCCATGGACAACATCTGGACAAAAGGAGTGCATGTGTATGGCCACCTGGAAGTGGTAGCAAGAGCGACCAGCAGAGGCCCCCTCGCGGCGGCCGGCGGAATGCAGTGGTGCTACGCGGTCCGCTCCTGTCGGTGACACCCTGCCTTCCCCCCGCCGGACGGCTGTTGGTCTGCACCGCACAGAGAAGAGTGGAGGGCTTGCAATGGAGAATGACGAAGAGCGATGCGCCCCCCAACCGTCGATGTCGCAGACTTTGACGTCGCTACCCGCGGGGAAAACAGCATGCCCAAGATCCACGACGCAGCGGACGAGATCGAGGTCCTTTCCGCAGCGAAGCGCGGCTGGGAGGAGCGGCAGCTGCAGACCACGCATCTCCCGCACACGCCGACGCGCTAGGAGGCCGCGTGTAGTAGCCTGCAGCCTCACCGCCGCCGTCACGTGACGGGTAGCCCTGGGAAGCGGTAATGGCGACGACGGGAACTTGATCTGGTGGATCGGGACTCCAGCCGGCGCGGTCGATGCGGGGTCGGAGCTGACCGGCGGTGGCTGCTGCAGCAGAGCGCCGGGCGCAACGGAGGCCGCCAGGAGCGGCGGCTACCACTGTAGCCAGGGCGGGGCGGTGGTTGCGGTGGATGGCAGCTGTAGCGGCTGCTACAGCGGCCCGGCGAGCATGGCGGGGACGCCCTGGGGCAGCAGCAGCGGTTGCTGCAGCGGAGCGTCGGGCGCGGCGGAAGCCGCCAGGAGCGGCGGCTGCTACTGCAGCCAGGGCGAGGCGGTGGATGGCAGCTGCAGCGGCCCAGCGAGCGTGGCGGAGGCCGCCTGGTGCAACGGCTGCCACGGCAGCCATGGCGGCGCGGTGGCGGCGATGGGCGGCACAGCCGGGTGCGGCCCGTAGGACCCGGCCAAGAACATGCGGATCTCCTGGACCGCCTAGGTTAGGTCCCGCAGCGCTCCGGACACCTCCTCCGAGGTGAGGACGGTGGGGGCGGACGTGACGGAGGATCCCGGCGCGGGCAGGAGCGGGGCGACGGTCGTGGTGGTCGCCGGAGGCGACGAGGTGACCGGCAACGGAAGAGACGGGTTGGGCGGCGGTGAAGACATGATCGAACCGAAGCTAGCTGATATCAAATTGTTATGGCGCTGCTAGAAGGAGGGCGCTAGAGGGCCGGCCGGGGGCCTTTTGCCCACGGCCGGGCAAGAGAGAAGGGATTTCCTTCTTAATTCTTGCTTGATTAGATTGATACATCTCTTCTTTTTATATAGAGAGGTTTACTTGACTCCCAAGCAAGGCTTACTTAACCCCTAAACAAGCGACCCTTATCTCTAATTAACCCTAAGACTAACAGGCTATACCGTCAGCCCAGGCCATTAGACCCATTACGTACTCTAGCACCCCTAATCACTCCTATATATATAGTGTACCCCCTTTCGTTTTCTTCTTCGGCCAATCTCTACACATACTATTCCCCTTCCTCTCTTCTCCCCATTTCAATTTTTTCTTCTCCCATCTCTTGTTTTTCCCATCAATTTTCTCTAAAAAAACCGCCTCAACAAATGCATGTCTTAGAGCATGTACAGTGGTTAGATAATACGGTATTTTTTATGTATCCATGTCATGTAGGCAATAAAGGCATCTTCAACACGGATCACCAAGCGGATCTTTGGACATGTCCGCGGACAGCCCGACCCTCCAACAGTATCTCTCATTTCCAGACCGCGGACTATGACTGACAACAGGCTAGGTAGACGAATAGTTGAAAACTTTGAGAGGGAGACGGGGGTCACGAGACCGTCGCCGCCCATGCCAATGATCCATCGTTGGATGTCATTGTTTAGCTCCGCCAACCAAACCAAAGATTGATGACTCATAGGAAACCCTAATTCCTCTCATGATCTTTTCGCCCCTCTGCATAAAGAGATGTGGCGTCTTGGTTCGGCATTGCAATGTTGTCCCAGCTGGATGTACGTGGTCTCTCCGTGATGTTCTCACCAAAAGTATTTATGCGATTTTGTCCACATTCCTTCACTCTTTATTCTCATTTGATGTGCGTGGAATACAATAACCTCCAAAGAGCGGGGCGAGGTAGAACAGAGGGGGTGTGTGTTACCAGGATTGTTTTCAGGGGTTTGTGCGATTTGGTTAGCCACACCCACACGGTACAAAGGAAAAGTGGGGAGTCCAACACTAAGCTAATTAAAAAGTACCCTCTTACTGCCTTGCAGCCACAATGTAGAATGAGCATGCTTGGTTTAATGCCAAATTTGTTATGCTAATGTTTGCCATCTGCCAAATATTGGCTACTAATTGGTGGTTTCCAAATTAAATGGTCTTGCCAACATCACATAAAGTTGCCAATTTTTGGTAAGTCTTAGCTTTGCTAATTTTTGGCTTGCCAAACACATTGGCTAGCCAAATTTTGGTAGCAACCCAAGCATGCCCATTGTTTAGGTATTGACACGGTTTCCAAGTCATTTTGGCCGCCCATTCCACAATACTAATATGTTCTTCAGTAGAGAAAGAAACTCATAAACCATCCATTCAACTTTTGCAAATTAGGAGCGATTACTAGGATGCAGTTGCAAAACTAGTACTTCCTCCGATTCAAAATAAGTGTCGTGGTTTTAGTTGAGTAGCATTTATGGGTATCTTGACAAGATTCCATAACTATATGACCAACTTGGAGCTAAACATGCGTTCTTGATACTCCAACAGATGCTAAGCATAGAGTTAGGAGTAGTTTAATCAAAGTATATGTGTGCCGTGAAGTGGAGTACTAGTACATACATAAAAACGGTTTTGCAGTACATGTAGCTAGTCATCTTTACTGCGTATCTTTATCTGAATGCATGCGCAGAGAAAACAATATCAGAACAGTTTCTAGGGATTAGTAGGAAACAGGATGAACTACAAGGATCAAGGGATCTTACAGAGTAGTGGGGATAGAATTGGGGTCAAAAATCTGTATCATCGCATTCACGAGCTTGTTGGAAATTGGAGAAGAGACAAGAGAGGATCTGTGCGCAGGTCCAATCTTTGATCCTATCTCCAATTCCAGTGTTAGAATATTTTGGCGTTTGGGAACTTGGAGCTCTCCAGCTGCATAGAGCAGCAAGCAGGACGAAAAAAATGCCATGGCCACGTGAGATTACAACCAAGTACTGCGAATAGCAATAAAAATAAAATCATATAAGTAAATCAACTTTGAAGAATAAATAGAATAATAAGAGGTCTAGTGTTAGGAATTAAGAAGCAACTGATGCAACGAACGGAGCGATTAATAATGAGATCCGTTAAATCACCGTTATGATTTGATTCTGGACAGGACTTGCTGACATAACAACGCCCCCTCTTGGTCCCTGCGGTTTCTCCAAAGGCTGACAAACTGAATAACAACGTTAGTTAACATAATCACATGCATTAGTGAGCACACACACAATGAATCTGGCCATGTAATCACATTCAAAACCATGTGATGGAATGCCTGTCTCCAAAGGAGCAAGCAGAGCGACATCGATGGTCTTATCCCTTATAGTTTACGGAATCTGATACAGATCTGCCCTTAAAGTTATAACAAAACAGATCATCTTAATGCTCTGTGCTCCAATCCTGCAACAGCAAGAGGTGCTCCCCATATGCCTAATGCATGATAAAGAAGCACTAATCTCCAAAGGACATCATCTAACACAAGGAGCAGAGTAGTGGCCAGTCGCTTTACCCCCACGCAAGCTGCCACTGTGCCCTGACCAGACCAGGGCAGGTTGTCCTGCGAAGGTTTGAATAGAAATAATGTAGTACTCCAGTATCTGTATCTTACAGGAGAGCGGCGTTGCAGAGGCCGAGCGTCAGGTAGCTCGGTATCCCCTTCGTGGGAAAGGGCTTTGCGATTCATTCCTGTCAGCGTTTCGGAGGTATACAGCCTAATATACATCTATACGAATAGTGCCGCCATACAGGATAAGTCTGCCCCGTCTGCCAAAGTTGCAGCAGCAATAAGTGTTGCACTGGCCCAACGAACAGCCAACTTCAAAAAGTATCAATTTTCTATTCGGCTATCTTCTGTGTATGTACCGTCGAAGCATTTGTCTCTTTTAATATAAACTAATCTTCAAATTAGTGTGCAATTAGCTACTATTTGTTTAGCAAACAATCAACTAAGGCATGCGTTTTTTTAAAGAGCTCTCTTAAGATGGTCCCTCTTGCCCCTTAATAGGCAAGAGAAATATTTCATTTGTCCATTCATCAAGGATATATTTGACCACACAGAAAATTATAATATGGCAAAAACTTGTCACAAACGAATGTTTACATTATTTCCAACATCTCTTTCCAATATAACAAAAGTTCACATCTGAACCCCGTACGTATGTGTTGTATCTACCATATGAAGATGAATAATTCTCGCGTTGTAAAATATGATACATATCCATGTGATCCTAAAAAATTATATACACACTACAAAGAAATTATTATAATTCATCTAGATTGCAACATAATAATCATCGTTAAGTGTACTCGCTGTTAGGAATAAGCAACTTGTATTCCCATGAGGCCATAGGTCGATATATATACATGTACAGGTGTGGAACATATGCAGGAAACCCCTTATACAACGGGATAAATACAAAGGGGTACATGACTTATATTATAACTCTAACACCCCCCCCCCCCCTCAAACTCATGGTGGATGAACAACACTGAGTTTGGAGAGATAAAAGCCATGTTGTGCTCTAGTCTGAGCCTTCATCAGGAAATCCGCCAACTGTAATTCGGAAGGCACATACTGAAGAGCAATAACCTGATCCTGCACACCAGCGCGCACATAGAAAGCATCAACACCAATATGCTTGGTGAGCTCATGCTTCACAGGATCGCGTGCAATGCTGATAGCACCTGTACTGTCAGATAAAAGCAGAGTCGGTGTAGTGACAGAAACACCAAAATCCTGAAGTAACCACCGTAACCAAGTCACCTCTGCCGTCAAAAGAGCCATTGCTCGCAACTCAGCCTCGGCACTCGAACGGGAAACTGCAAGCTGTTTCTTCGTCTTCCAGGCAATGAGAGAACCACCAAGAAAAACACAGTAAGCAGAAAGTGAACGGCGATCAGAAGGATCACTAGCCCACGTAGCATCCGAATAGGCCTGGAGCTGTAAAGAACTGGAGCGAGGAAAGAATAGACGGTGAGAAATCGTGCCTCGAAGATATCAAAGAACACGAAGGAGATGACTATAGTGAACCGAGGTGGGAGCAGAGACAAACTGACTCAGAATATGGACCGGATAAGAGATGTCCGGACGAATGGCAGCTAGATAGACAAGACTGCCAACAAGATGACGATAACGCGTCGGGTCAGGGAGAGGATCACCATCAGTAGCACGGAGGTGAACATTAAGCTCCATAGGAGTCTCAACAACGCGCTCGTCAGTAAGAGCAGCACGAGCAAGAAGATCCTGGATATACTTTTCCTGGGATATAAAAAAGCCATCAGAGGTAGAAGAGACTTCAATCCCAAGAAAGTAGTGAAGAGGTCCAAGATCAGACATAAGAAACTGCTCACTAAGACGGGCCTTTACAAAGGCAATATACTCGGGGTCATCCCCCGTGATGATCATGTCATCAACATAAAGAAGAAGAAGAGTCCGACCACGAGGAGAAAGGTGAATAAACAATGCTGGATCATGAGCACTTGCTAAAAAACCAGCAGTAGTGATCACAGAGGCAAAGCGCTCAAACCAGGCGTGGGGGGCTTGCTTAAGGCCATAGAGAGAACGACGAAGACGACATACCATGCCATCAGGAACAGAATACCCAGGTGGTGGCTGCATGTACACCTCCTCACGCAGCTCACCATTAAGAAAGGCATTCTTAACATCAAGCTGAGATATAGACCAGTGGCGTGCAGAGGCAACGGCAAGAAGTGTACGAACAGTGGTCATATGGGCCACAGGAGCAAAAGTCTCGTCATAATCACGACCATGCTCCTGCTGAAAACCACGAGCCACAAGACGAGCTTTGTGACGCTCAAGAGAACCATCGGAGCGAGTCTTAACCTTGTAGACCCACTTACAAGTGATCGGACGGACTCCGGGAGGAAGAGAAACAAGATCCCAGGTACCAGTGCGTTCAAGAACAGCAATCTCCTCTGCCATCGCAAACTGCCATTCAGGATGAACAACAGCCTGACGGTAAGAAGTCGGCTCAAGAACAGCAGCACCAGCGGTGGGAAACCCAAAACGATCAACAGGCGGACGAGGACAAGAACGCAAGCCATAAGTAGGCTGAGAGGAAGATGACGACTCATCCACAGAGGCATCGACTGGTCATGGACGATGAGTGTAATGCTGAGGAAAAGATGGAATAATAGAAGGAGAAATCGTCAAGGTAGAATCAGGGGGTGGCGACGAAGAAGTCACCGGAGATGAAGGTGTAGAATCCGGTGACAAGCTGGGAGAGGAGACCGGGGAGGAAGTCACCGGAGATGAAGGTGGAGAACCCGGTGACATGCTAGGCGAGGAGACCGGGGAGGATGGTGGCTGCAAATCAACTAGATGTGGAGAAGGAGAGGAAGTGGAACGGAGAGGTACAGTCTCGACGGGGGTGATAGGTGAGTCAGGAAAAGTGAGGAAAGAGATATCCTGCACTGAAAAAATCGAGGAAGATGGGCGTGTGTAGAAGGGACGAGACTCTTCAAAAGTCACATCTCGAGAGATACGCATCCGACGACTAATAGGATCCCAACAACGATAGCCCTTATGCTCATCACTGTAGCCTAAGAAGACACACTCAACAGACTGAGCGGTCAGTTTGGTGCGTTCGCGAGGGGCAAGAAGAACATAGCAAACACAACCAAACGAGCGAAGCATCGAATAATCGGGAGAACGATCAAAAAGGCGCTCGAAAGGAACACCACCCTGTAGAGCAGCGGAAGGCTGTATATTGATAAGATAGGTGGATGTGGAGACGGCCTCAGCCCAAAAATGAGGCGGGAGAGAGGCAGCAATCATCAATGCACGAGCCGTCTCAAGAAGACGTCGATGCTTTCTCTCAGCCACACCATTCTGAGCATGAGCACCAGGACAAGAGAATTGAGAGAGAGTCCCGTGCTCAGCAAGAACACCACGCAACATCTTAGAGATATACTCGCCAGCGGAGTCAGCACGAAAAACACGAATGGGTGAAGAGAACTGAGTATGAACCATGGCAGCAAAACGCTTATAAATAGTCAACACCTCAGAACGAGAAGTCATGAAATAAAGCCATGTGTAACGAGAGAAATCATCTATGAAAATAATATAGTATTTATGACCACCTTCGAAGCGAAAGGGGCCGGACCCCATACATCAGAATGGACTAAATCGAAAGGACGCTTGGACACTGACTCACTATGTGAATATGGTAACTGAATCTGCTTGCCAAGACGACAACCCTGACACTCTAAAGAGACATCTCCTGAGACAGACCCCAGAAGACCTCGACGAACTAAAGAAGACAACTGAGAACCACACAGATGACCAAGTCGATGATGCCACTGTTGGAAGGAACCAGTAACGGAGGCGACAGAAGCGGAAGAACTGGCAATGGTGGTGGCAGCAGAAGGAACATGAAGCCAGTCCAACTCCCAAAGACCCTGAGAATCACGGCGGCGAGGGCCAGCCCCAACCAGAGTGTGCGTGTGACGGTCCTGGACAGAACAAGAGTCAACGTCAAGGATGACGCGACAACCAGAATCCGTAAGTTGACCAGCAGAAAACAAATTCATGGTAAGTCGAGGAACATGAGCAACATCAGGAACAGAATAAGAAGGAGTAGTAAGATTGCCTCTACTAGCAACAGAAAGTGGAGTACCATCAACAGTGAAGACATGAATAGGAGAATCCAGTGATCGAAGAGAGGACAAAGTGGAAGAATGAGAAGACATATGAAAAGAAGCTCCAGAGTCCAGAACCCATGGGGATGTACCTGACTGTGTAGAGGGTGATTGCTCAGTGCGGGAAGCATCAGTCACAGAACCAGCAGTACCCATCGAGGAAGAACCTGAAGCCGCGAGCAGACGCTTAAGTCTTAGAATATCCTGCTCAGTCAAAGCAATGGCTGAAGCTGTCGAGGTAGATGACGAAGTCCCTGAAGATGATGATCGAGCCTTGCACAGGTGTTTCTTCTTCGTGTAGCACTGAGACTCAAGATGACCATCATTGTTGCAATAGGTGCAATGTGGACGGGGGCGACCTGAGCCTCCAGAAGGAGTGGGCAAGAGCGGCGGAGCACTCGAGCGAGAAGGGGTCGGTGCAGCAGGTGGCATAGGAGCACGAGTAGCGAGCACATAGGGAACCTCCAGCAAACCAGCACCACGTAAGCGAGTCTCCTCAGCACGAATCTCCGAAAGCGCCTCCATGAGAGAAATACGGCCACGAGCAAACAACTGAGCACGCCGGGGCTCAAACTCCTTACGGAGCCGAGACAGGAACTCATAGACGCGATGAAACTCCAAATTGGCCTGTACAGCCTGGCAACAGGGGCAGGTACGACACCCAGCACTACGGAGAGAATCAAGCTGGCGCCAGATAGCAGAACTCTGTGCATAGAATTCATCAACAGTAGAGTCACCCTGCTGAAGAGCATGCTCCTGACGGATCACAGAGAGGTATAAGGCATCACCAGAGGGCTGATAGCGCTCATGAAGACGGGTCCACATCTCAAAGACAGTCCGAAGACCCAGAAATTCAGAAGCAAACTGAGGCAGAACACTAGCAGTGAGAACAGCTGCAGCACGAGCATCATCATCAAACCACTGGATGTAAACAGACAGAGCACCATGATACGTCTGAAGAGCCTCCTCATAAGCCAAAACCCTCTCATCATAAGCACGATCAGCAGCCTCATCAGCAAGCTTAGCCGCATCCTTGGCGACCTGATTAGCATCCGTAGGAAGAACCGATGGAGTTGGCGGAGTAGGGGCCACCGGAGGAACTGGACGTGGCGGACAGCAGACCTCGCCAGAAAGAACACCCCAGAGACGGATGCCACGCATGTGAATGCGCATAAAGCCAGTGAACTCGGTGTAGTTAGTACCATCAAAGATCACCGGACAGCGAGGGACAGCAACATAGCCCGATGCAGCAGACAGTTTTTTTTAGAGCCGACGAGAGCGACCAGATCGGGATCAGGCGCTGGCTTGGGGCGGGAGCAGCGTCGAGCAGGAGATCGAGGCCGGGAGGGCGCTGGCGACTCCGATCGGGACAGGCCGGCAGCGGGAGGGCGATCTGACGGGCGACTCCGATCGGGACGGGCCGGCAGCGGGAGGTGCTGGCGGGACCGATCCGGGCGGGGCGACTCCGATCGGGACGGGCCGGCAGCGGGAGTCCTTCGAGCGGCCGGCTGGAGAGGAGATCAGGGGCATCTGCGGGACGAGCCCCCTGCTTCGATCGATCAGACGGAGAGGAGATCGAGCGGGGGTAGAGATCGATTGCTTCGATCGAACAGACGGATCAAACGCACGAGTTGCAGCGTGCAAAAAAATTGACCTAGCTCTAATACCATGTTAGGAATAAGCAACTTGTATTCCCATGAGGCCATAGGCCGATATATATACATGTACAGGTGTGGAACATATGCAGGAAACCCCTTATACAACGGGATAAATACAAAGGGGTACATGACTTATATTATAACTCTAACACTCGCATCATTCTAAGAGAGCCAATAAGGAAAATAAATGTACACAAGCCATGCTAGGAACCTATATGACTTTTTCTTGTGTGAGAAATATGCAAAACATTCTCTGTTATGCATTATCTTCTCTAACAGAAAAAAATGTGTTACCCCTCAAAAAAATGTGCAGGAACACTGGTACACATGGTTGCTTTGTTACAAAAAAATTATGATGGTATTTTGCCTGCTTTTTGCTATGATTTTTTCATTCATTTTTGGTGTTTTCTAAAACCAAATTCTATGTGTTTAGCTCCCAACTGACAAAATAAAACAAGCATAGACATATATGACAGAACATGACAAACTTCTTATTTCATTTGTCAGACATGATGATAAGGTACATTAAGAAAAAAAGTTGGAAACAAAATCTGGAATTAATTAGCTCTGATTATTTTATTTTCTTATATACTCATGGCTTAAAAGGAAAGGAAGAAATTATAATAGTTTATTTTCTTAATTATACCGCAACAATGTCCATACTAACCCCCACGCCATCATTAATGGAATATTACCTCGTGTTACCTGCTAAGAGGTACTCCCCGATTTTTATTTACTCCGCATATTATCTTTGACTAAAGTCAAACTTTATAAAGTTTGACCAAGTTTGTAGAAAACCGAAGAACATTTACAATAATAAATTTATATGATGTGAAAATATATTCAATTACGAATCCAATGGTATTTATTTGGTGGTGTATATGTTATTATATTTTTCTACAAACTTGTTGAAAGTAAATTTTGACTTTAGACAAATCTAATATACAGAGTAAATAAAAACGGAGTGGGCAATAGTTATATCAGCCATTAGATAATTAAAATTTAACGGTCTATATTGCTTTGGACCACCTTGAAATTTCTCTAAAAAGAAGTTGTGCCGCCGTTCGGGTGCTAATAACACACGTTCATCGGTGAGTTATCTTTTTTATAAAACTAATTCTCAAATTAGTGTGCAATTAGATGTTTTTTTTTTAAAATAATTAGCTAGTTGTGCCTCTTTTCTTAAAAAATGTTGTGCCTTCGGGTGCTAATAACACACTTTCATCGCGGATTCCTCTGTTTCTACAAACTAATCCTCTAACTAGTCCGCAATTAGCTACTGTTTTCTAAACAAATAATTAGGTAACTGTTCCACTTTTCTAATATGCCTCCTTAACAAAGCTCGCCTAAATCCAACATCTCAAGTGTATCCAAAGATTAAACACAAACACATACATATGTCGTTCTGCGGAAAACAATGAAGCCGCGACAGTGGCATGTGCCTATTGCCAGCCCACTTCTTCATGCATGTACGGCATGGGGCCTACTTAATACAGCAATATACGGCCTTTTCAGGCGAGAGCTGCTATACACACGACGTTTTTGGACGATGCATGAACGACGCTCCACATCTAGCCATTGAATCAGGGAATAAAGTGCTTCACATCCATCTGATTGTAAATCGTGCATGCATCGTGCATGGAGTGTCGTCTGTCTAGTATTTTCGTTTTCAGACATGTCTGCATATTGTAATACATCCGGCAGCACACATCCCCGTGCTTGTTCGGCGGAGTGGATTAAGAGCGGCCTGCAGACCGGCCTCTGCAGTGCTTTTTCGTATCTTACAGCCACTACCCTCAATTCAATTCATGGCGTGAGACCGTGAGTCCAACCAAAACCAGCTTGGTTACTTTGCTTGGAGGGCCTGTCCTCTTAACAGGTGGTCAGCCATGTCATTCAATGAGACAGGTCTGACAAGCCCTTGATTGTGTTGAATCTGATATCAAGAAAATAGCTGGGGCTAGAGTACTCCATAGTGAATGATAATAAGAGCACACAGCCCATACACCTCAGATGTCACATCTCAAAAGACCCCCTACTGCCCTGAACAAGTTATTGCCTACCAGCTACCCCAAGTGGACAACAGGTATAAGAACTAGGACCAATCTATCGGTCCCTAGGGAACCTCCGTGTCTACACAAGTTACAAATGGCATGGACTCTTGTTGGAAATTGCATTTCTGAATAAGCCAGGACTTTCTTGCACCGTCCCAAGGTCAGATAGAAATTGGATGTCCAACACAGGCACAGCACTGCAGCACCAGAAACCTGGACCTCTATAGGTAGGTTAAAATGAGGAGTTAAGGACAGTGGTCATACTACATCACACTGCATAGGCCCCAACCACCCAGGCACATGGAAAGCAATGGTGGGGCCTACCCCACTGCACCCCCTGGATGGCTGTGATTAGGCCACAATGGCCAGGCACCAACTTTTAAGTACCACCACCTGATCATTCCTCATCAGCTACATTGGAACTATATATTCTAACCTTAGCACCTTTGAAGCCTTTCACTTTGATTCTTCTTGTCTACCTAGGTTAAAATACTAGTACTACCCAGATCAAATGCACCAAGTCCTCCTTACGTAAATACCAATACGTTATGTGTAGACACTAGCTAGACACCTCCAAGCTGTGTAAAGTTCTCCTTGGGAGGCTATAAATGCCTAGCTATGACATATGCATGCTTCTCTACACACAACACCATCTTGCCTCTCCCCTCCTCTCTTCTCTTCTCTCCACTGCCCAACTTTTGCCATAGACAAGAACCTCTAGGTAGCTTTCCTCCAGAGCAGCAATGGCCATGCACCCTCTCTCTCAGGGGCACCCACAGGCCTGGCCATGGGGGGTAGCCATGTACACGAACCTACACTACCACCACCAGTACGAGAGGGAGCACCTGTTCGAGAAACCCTTGACGCCCAGTGATGTGGGCAAGCTCAACAGGCTGGTGATTCCCAAGCAGCACGCGGAGAGGTACTTCCCCCTGAACGGCGGCGACTCCCCCGGCGAGAAGGACCTGCTCCTGTCTTTCGAGGATGAGGCCGGCAAGCCGTGGCGGTTCCGGTACTCGTACTGGACGAGCAGCCAGAGCTACGTGCTCACCAAGGGCTGGAGCAGGTACGTCAAGGAGAAGCAGCTCGACGCCGGAGACATCGTGCACTTCGAGAGGGTGCGCGGCCTTGGCACAGGCGACCGGCTCTTCATCGGCTGCAGGCGTCGTGGCGAGAGCGCGCCGCCACCACCTGTACGTGTACCTCCGCCCGCTCTGAACGCCGGGGAGCAACAGCCTTGGAGCCCGATGTGTTACAGCACGTCAGGATCATACCCTACCAGCCCTGCCAATTCCTACGCCTATCGCCGCTCGGTGGAGCAAGATCACAGCGACATGCTGCATGCAGGTTTGCAGCAATCAAGAACAAAGCACTTGACAACATGCAACATATCTTAGATGCATGTGCTGAAAATTACCCATCTCTTACACCATTCTCCGGTGAATTCTTGCAGGCGAGTCGCAGAGAGAGGCAGACGCCAAGAGCAGCACGGCATCGGCGGCGCCGTCGAGACGTCTCCGGCTGTTCGGCGTCAACCTCGACTGCGGTCCGGAGCCAGAGGCAGAGGCAATAACGCCAACGTACGGCTACACCCACCAGAGCCCCTACGCTGCAGTGGCCACGGTGCCAAGTTACTGGTGAGTACTGCAAAAACATCACCAAGTTCAATTGCATTCATATACATCTAGTAGATATTCAGTAGGACATATAACCAAATTTCTCAAAAGAAAAAATTAAAAATATTTTTTTCACGACAGGGGCAGTTCATAAAGATGATTTGGTTTGAAGCCATTCTTGAGGATCCTGACAACCAGCAGTGAAACTAGTTTCTACCAGCCTACTAGGCTACCCTGGACCAAGTGACAAGCTTGAATTGACCCTTTGAAGGAAAAGGAAAAGGAAGAGGAAGTGGAAGATCCCTTGTTTCCCGGGCAATCTTCCTTCCATCCCCAGAGTACCCTTTTTTCTATGTTTTCTTTCTTCTTGTCTTCCAGAAACCCTACTCGATCACAGTACGGGGCCCTTAGCAGGCGGCAGGTTTCAGGAAACATCAGGTTGAAAAGGAGAGGGGGTGAGAGAGATAGAGGGATGGTGACCCACATGAAAAACAAAAGAAAATGCTTAGCAAGCATATATGCATGTGTCATCTGTATGTAGTGGGTCCAAGATGTATCCTCTCCAGCCTCCTGAAGAAACAAAGTAATATCCCCAATGGGGATTTTGTTCTCTCCCTTCTCTACAGTCTCGCCTCCTCCAGTACTGGTGCTCTACACCTCACGCAATCAATTGGTTTAATGTTTTCAAGTCAAATTTCAATGCATTCACCTTAACTTCTCAAAAAAATCAATGCATTCACCTTACCTTCTCAAAAAATTCAATGCATTCGTTCACCTAAGGTAAGCAATGAGTGAGTGTACGGCAATGCAATATGAGTATATGCAATGCAGTTCCCACCGTCTCTAAACAATACGGAGGGTAGTGTGATGGCCAAGATTGATACTGATGTGCCACAAGTGATGCCGACACCTGGGGATGTCCATGCCCTGATCTTTTATTATTCTATTAATAGCCGGTCTCCACCTTTTTGTTCCCTCGGGAAGGAAAAGCTCGGCAGAAGTTTTACGTGTGCAAGTGGGCTCAATTTGCCCTAATAGGGTACAAAGAAAAAGGATGGCTAAGTTGATGGTCTAAGAGGCAAGTTCCAGATACAAAAGGCCACTAGGCTCCAATAATCAACAAGATTCCCCGCAGCACGTATCAAAAGGAAAATTGGAGATCTGCCTCCTGCTTTTGTTGCCTATGTTAGAAAGGCTTGTACGAGGCAAACTACAGGTTATTGTTCCGCCGGCCCTGCCAATTATTGAAAGTAGAAGATGCCTGGAGAAACATGGCCTAACTCAACTGACGTGGCCCCATTATCTCTTAATTATATAGGATTAAACAGTAGCTAGCTGTAAAACAATACTTGGACTCGTGTCCACTTGTGAAACACACCAAAGCTAAAAACAAAGTAGCTGAAGAACCTAGATTAAACCCTGTGTTACCATGCTCACCTAATTTGGTGCAAGACCGCATCTTAGTATGCAGACTGCACAACTGCAAGTTGCCTGAGTGATAACGGTTTATAATTGCTAAATGCAGTACGGATAGAGTATTGAACACGGTGCTAGGATACTGACCTGGTTCAGTGAAAAAGATGAATGAGATGCAGGCTTCAGATTCATCTGAATGGAACTCGCAGCAATTTTGGTAGTGATGATTGAACCTATAGGTTAACGACCGTATCAACAGCAAGATTTCCTGTCTGCTAGCAAGAGCAGGAGCCATGTTCTAATACAAAATAGCACGCACTTCGGTGTGTGTTCGAGAGAAAAAGAACAGGAGCCATGTGCAGCGGGGTTTTCCCTGATGACAATGAACCTTATCCAGGGCACTCCAGGGCTGCATGATTAACACCTTTGAACACCAAATTGTTTATCTTCATTAGTACCAAAGATGCATGTGAGTGCCATAATGGTAAAGCAGGCCCTTACTTGGTCTACGTAAAGCATACCAAGAAAAAGAGGTTGTCTTTTAATGGAAAAGAAAAGAACTATAAAAGGAAGTAACCGCTAAGTAAAAACTAATCACATTACCCACGTAAAATTGTACAGCTAAGGGCCTATTGATGCCCACACGCAAAATACCACCATTCCAAGTAGGGCCTAAAGCTCAAGTTTCATTTCGATGTAGGAAGGTTTGGCCTGTTTGGTTTGTGCCCAAACAGAGCACTGAAACCAAGTCAAATTTTGGCAGTACCAAAATCTAGGTCCACAAATTGGCTGTCCAGTTTAGAAATCAAACAGCGTAAAAAAACTTGTAAGCATGGGCAATTCTAATCAAAGTTATTTTGGTAAGACAAATGTTGGTTCCCAAGAGCCCGAGACAAAACAGCCATAACCAAGAATACGACAACCCAATGACTGTAAATTTGCAGGCGAGGAATGGAAACCACCAGCAGATTAGACAACCATATGAGATGAGGACGCATAACATACGCCCTTGTATAATGGACTACAGGACTACCAAAGGCTTGACCCAGAAAATTGGCGTGTTAGGGGCCAACTCAAACTGGACGTACAGAATGCTATGGTATACCCATCAGGCATCAGGCACAAGATCTCTTTCCTTCAAGAAGCTGCTGCCTTCTGAAGTTCATGATGCTCGGTCCAAAGTTCATGATGCATGGTCCACAAAGAATGGCTAACCTGATGAATGGTCCACTATCATATGTCTTGTTTCCTTTTCCATGGGCCCTGCTAGTGGTTCTAGACGCCAGCTTTTGTACACACACAGTACTTTCCTTGAGAAACAGTTGTAACATGCGCAGATGGTGGACCAGTGGGGACTCTGCAGGAACCAGAGCTGCCTGGTTGTATCACGATGCAAAAAACATGCACATCTACTAAGTAGTAAGTCGTAAGGATGACAAATGACAAGGACATGCATCTTATTTTCGACAACAAGGACAGACATCTTCACTGTATTGAATTATTGATACTTTGCTATGTTATACCGTAGTACAAGGAGATGAAAAGATGTACATATTATTGATGGGGTATGCCTCAAAGTAGCAACATTCTAGACTAACTAAGAGCAACTCCAACCAAAGCTGCAAACAGGTCGGCATCGCCAATTCTGGAGGAAATGCATCAAAAACAGACTCCAGCATGACCAGGAGGATGTGACAGTAAGACGATATGGTTAACAGAAACGGAAGTGACAAGATTTGTCAGAAGTAGAGGAAGTATCAGACAACAAGTTTTATCTAGTGCTGCACAGAAGAAACCTCGGGTTATTTGGTAATAAAATGGGAACCAGTGTGTTGGTGTTATTTCAAAAATATCAACTGCTTTCCTCCTTGTCATGCTGGAGCAAACCCTAGAATGGCAGATTATTATAACTTGTGAAATGAAAGCTCACAAAAAAGTATAGTTGTCCTAGCATATGAGCAAAGCTCCAGGGAAACTTAGTTTTCAATATTAAAGCTATAACAGAACATTTGCTATGGTGAATTGAAACAAATATGAATAATTGGATTTGAAACCTGCAGTGGTAGGTTTTACTCATTTTTTGTAGCCACGAATTGCTAGTACAAATTATGTTCAAATGCAAGATATATAAATACAGTATAGGGAATGAACTGTTCCAGAAATTGAATATGTCAGGAGTAGTGCTAGGGGAAGGAGACCAAGATATACCACTTTCCAGGGTTCATCACTGTTGGAGTGGAAAGCGTGACAAGAAAGATTCGATCATAAGGACTCGGAGCTGGAACCACAATGTGCATCAGCTGGTACAGTCTCAATAATTACACTGGTAGTACCAAGTAAGTGGCATAGCAGACTTCTTCACGCACTGAATCAAGCAAGTGTTGAGGTGAGAAGAATCCCATATCTATTTCTGTAAGAACAAATCTTGCATCCACTTCCTATGTATATCTTTGTTGGACCACGGAAAAATATGTAGCTCGTCATGTACAAGATACAGCTTTGTTGGTGACGCAGTCTATTCAATTAACGAAGGGCTTGCATCCGCTTCCATTTCTTATGCACAGATCAGACGATAGTGTTGATATTACATTCAATGGAGCCAGCAGCATGACATTATTGACTTGAATGGCAAAACTATCAAGATCAGTCCTGACAAAGACATTTAGTGTTGCAGTGCCACTACTGACAGGCAATAATTTGCTACATGAATAGAGTACCACTGGTAGATGACTACCATTCTCCAATTCAGCCTTACATCACCAAAAGTCCCCACAAGAACATGAGCCATCCTTAAAATGGTGAAATCTATTGGTATCTCTGACAATGAAAAGACGTTTGGTAATATGGGCTGCAACCTTCATGAATGAATGACAGTCCCCGCATATCCTAAGGTTCTTGTGTATTATAATTGGTATATTAGGAGGTAAGCTGATTAACCCAAAAGCAAGTGCTAACTTCTCACTGTGATGTTTAAGCAGATCCTCTTTTTGGTCGTCATGAACATCATGCAGATCACATTCTATTTTGGTTATGTGAGCAATTTTTTCATATCGTGATAAATTTCCTTCAGCTTATTGTAGATATCAGTGATTGCTGGGTGCTTTCTCTCTCCAACAACAAAGACATGGATTTTGCCCTTTGCTTCAATCCAACTCCTGCCCATTTCTTTCTTTGCACCACTATCCTTCAAATATTTCCTTGCCATCAGAACATTCTCCCAGTTCCCGCTGGCAGCATATACATTTGAGAGCAAAACATGGTTCCCTCCATTGTCAGGCTCAAGTTGGAAAAGCTGTTCGGCAGCTATTCTGGCTAAGTCACTATTATTGTAGTTTCTGCATGACCCAAGCAAAGATCCCCACATAGAAGCAGTTGGCTCAAATGGCATTTTGTGAAGCAATTCCCAGGCCTCATCAGTCTTCCCAGATCGACCCAGAACATCAACCATACAAGAATAGTGAAGGACATTAGGTTCAACAGTCCGATCAGATATTAGCAGGTTAAAGTAGTGACGACCCTCTTCAACTAAACCTGCATGACTGCACAGTGACAACATGGAGAGATAGGTAACTTCGTTTGGAAAAATACGTAACTGGTGCATTTTCTCAAAGAGGATCATAGCTTCCCAAGAATGGGCATGCCTCGAAAAACCAGCAATCATTGCATTCCATATGACCACATTCTTCTGTTCCATATAAGCAAACAGTGCATAAGATTTTTCAATCTGGCCACACCTTGCATACACATCCACAAGAGATGCTGCCACAAAGAAGTTCCCATGAAAACCACATTTCACAATAACTGCATGCAGTTGTGTCCCTTCAATTTTCAATGCTAAGCTTGCACATGCGCTAATGATAGCAGAAAGAGTGAATTCCGTCAATTTTACTCCTTCCCTTTGGGCATTACGAAATAAACATAATGCTTCTTCTTGAAGACCATTCTGCACATATCCTGCGAACAATGAACTCCATGTAACTAAAGTTTTATCAGGCATCTTCTCAAAAACCCAGCAGGCATCCTTAATCATATTACATTTTGCATAAACATCTAGAATTGCTGTCCCAACAAAGCTGTTTGAGTCCAATGCAAGCTTGAATGCAATAGTGTGTAATTGTTTGCATTCATTGATAGCATATTTTGCAGCGCATGCACAAATTGTGCTGGATAAAGTAAATTCAGTCAGTTGTCTCCCTTCTCGGTGCTTCCTTTGAAAAAGCTTCAGAGCTTGTACATCCTCTCCACTCTGAGTATATCCAGCAATCATGGTATTCCATGAGACTATGCTTCTGGCAAGCATTCCATCAAAAACATGACGAGCACAATCATTCCGACCACATTTCGTGTACAAGTTGATTAGAATATTGCATGTTAGAGTATCTGTTACCAGACCAAAATGAATGGCTAGCCCATGGCAGCTTTTCCCAACCAGGAGGGACCTCCGCTTTGCACATAGTTGCAGATGCTCATGGAGCACCACAAACATGTCAATCAAATTTCTGTCAATCCTACCATGCCTTTTATCCTTTAGGGAATTGTTATGGTTGCGCATATTACAAAAAAAAAACGAGTAGCAAGACACATTCCAGACCATACTAACTTGGACATTTCCTGTTCTGATTTATGGCAGGGTACTTAAACGGAATGCCCGTCCATGGAAATCAGCTACTGATACATCCAGATTATGACTGAAAAGGAGAACTTCGCCAACCAAATTTGCACTGCTTTCTGATGACTCACAGAAAGGGATAACTAATCTGAAATATGTTTAGATGCCGTCAAGAGCACATCACTTTTCTGCAGGATGGCATGGAAACTTCTCTAATTAGTCCACCTTTACAAATTCCTGATATTAGAATCTCTGGAAGATAAGCAAATCAGTCACAACTATATGATCATCATCGCGCTTTGATGCATCTTAAGAAAGCAGATATGATCCTGATAAAATCCAGGCAGGTTAAAGTATATAAATTTTCATGGCAAGGGCATAAGGAAATGTGATGGGTTCTGCTAAAGCACATGCTAATACGTCTAAAAATAAAAATATTTGATTCAAATGACAAGAAGAACCAGGAATTAGCGCCAAGTGAGCTTCTTGCTTCTCAAACATTCGAATGTGTGCGGGAGGTGGTACAGTACTGGCCCTAGGAAGTTAACGACAGTACTCTGGTGGTAGTAGAAATTGAGAGCTAACTTAAATCCAGGGTTCCTTTCAAATTTTCAGCATCAGGGTTGTGTTCCATTTGAAATAAGGATCTAAGGAGGAAGTGGGGTGAATGAGCTCTCGCGACGCCCATGGCGACAAGGCCTGTAGCTCCTCTGCGGCCCCGCTACCCACCACCACCTGCACTGCGACCACTCCAGGCTGTAGCGGCCACCCCTCGGAGGACCCCGGTGAGCCGCCTCCTCTCCTGACCGGCGGCAACGTTGAGACCGCCCGCAGCAGCGATGTCCGCCCCACCGTTCCCGCCCCCGTCCACCGCCCAGGTTAGGCCTTCCGGTCCCGTGTTCTCCGGCAGTTCCATTCCGGGCCGTCGTTCGATCCTGGCGAATTCCCCTCCTGCCGCGAACCT
>NC_041388.1:497231848-497233332 GCF_002162155.2 Triticum dicoccoides | reverse complement strand
CCCCTCTCGCCAGTGCTCCTCAACTTAGGCCTGCTCCGGCGTGAAGCCTCGGTCCATTCTGCCTCCGACTCGGAGGGCTCAGCTCGCTCGGGGGTGGCCCCTGCTTTTGACAGCGACGGCAGCCTCGTTCGTCCCGCCTCTTCGGGCTCGAAGGTGAGCTCCGGCACTGCCAGCGCGTCGTCTCTTGTGGCGGAATCCGACCGGCCGCACTTCCTCGAGGTCTTCATGCCCACGGGAGACCTCGATGCTGCGCGGCGGCTGGCGGTGGTCTACATCGACCCCCCGGGAGCCTTCCCCTCCCCAACTGCGGCTGTCCGTGATGCCCTGCCGAGTGTCGCCCCGCAGCTGTTCTTCGACACCATCGGCTCCTCCATTGGTGCGATGTGCTTGCGGTTCAACTCTCATGAGGACAGGGAGGCATGTGTCGCCCTCGACGACCCGCTGTTCGAGGGCGCCCACATCTCCTTCATTCGAGAGGAGGAGGCTGACAGGGTTCCTCCTAGGGCTGGCACCCTGGCTTTCATCTCCGCCACTCGCTTCCCCGCCGAACACTTCAACCCCGTCGGCATCACTAGGGCTTTCTCCAGCTTCGGGGACCTAGTCGAGATTGACCACCGGGTGCTCGCCGGAGATGACCTTTCCGCGGTCCGTGTTGTCCTCCTCATCGAACACGCCCGGGCAGTTCCTTGTGACGTATGGCCGCACGGCGGCATTTGGGGCTCGCGTGTCATCACCGTGCGCACGCTCGCCGTGTGGCCTCAGGCGGACTCCTACATCCCGTTCTTCGGCCCACATCCTCCTCCGTCGTTTGCTCATAACGGGCCTCCTCACCCCCGCCTGCATGGCTTCCCTCTAGGAAGGGCTGCGCCTGCTCCTCCGCAGCAACAGCCACCGCCGCGCAGGGCTGGGGGAGGTGGTGGCCACCTGCTGGACTCTCTCCTTCGGCTGCATGGTGCGCCGCCCCTCCCAGCCTCTCCCGCTCGTGACTGCCTCGTCGTCTCCTTCAGGACGGTCGCCTCTCCGTCGAGGTCTTCGGTGGTCATCACTGAGCTACCCGACGACCATGTGGGTGGGCCTGGGAGCCTGGTGCTGGACGTCGCTAGCCCCGCCCTCCCTCTGCATGGGCCATGCACGGAGGGTATGGCTCCCTCGCCCCCGCCTCCTGTGGCTCCTGTGCGCCACGCTCTGAAAGAGCCGGCACAATACATCTCCATGACTGAAAAGGCTATCAAGCAAAAGGAGCTTAAAGAATCCCTCAAGGGCTGCTCTCCCAAGTTTCGGGCAAAGGTGCTCAAGCGCAAAGTCATCTCAGCTGTCCTCAAGCCCATGGGAATGAACTCTGTGTCCGAACTCCGGTCCGCGGCGGCCATCCCTCCTGCTTCGGTGTCTACATGTGTGGATGATTAGTGCGGCCGCCAATCACCTGCCTCCCTGCTCGCCCGTGTTGCACACATTTAGGCATCAGGCAGTGCCCGCTCTCCCCC
>NC_041388.1:497171235-497231596 GCF_002162155.2 Triticum dicoccoides | reverse complement strand
TCCGTCATTCCCTCCTCGTATCCCCTGTACCTCTGGATGTGTAACCTTATGACTAATCTCCTTGTGTCTTGTCGCGTGTTATATCCTGGTGCCCCTGATTGTCATGGATAGTAACACCTTTAGCAATGTTTCCTTCCTGTCTTGGAATGTCTAAGGCCTCGGCGATGTTGACAAATGCCCGCTGGTTCGGCAGGCTATTGTCGACGTTGACCCCTCTGTGGCCTGCATCCAAGAAACTAAGCTCGCCTCCCTCTCCCTCGGCAAGGAACGCTCGTTCCTTCCCACCCGCCTTTCGGCGCTTGAGCGGTTAGACGCAGACGGCTCTCGTGGGGGCCTTGTCACGGCTTGGGATCCGAATGCTTTCACCTTCGTGCGTCGCTGGCTGCTACGCCCTCACCACTGATCTCTCATCGACCTCCTCGGACCTGGTTCTTTCGGTCACTAGTGTGTACGCGCCCTCCGATCACTCTTTCATGCAGGATTTCGTTGATGAGATGATGACCCTCTCTGGGTCGATAACGGGGCCCTGGTTGGCGCTGGGGGACATCAACCTTATTCGCTACCTCGAGGAGTACAACAACAACTTCTCCGCATCTCTTGCGTCGCATTTTAAGGCCCTTGTCGATGACCTTTCTCTTATCGAGCTTCCACTCTCAGACCGCCTCTTCACCTGGGCTAACTGCCGGACCGCGCCCACTCTTGCGTGTCTCGACCGTGCCTTTTTTAACTCCGATTGGGACGCCACGCTGCCTAACTCCTCCCTCGCTTCTCGCCCCCGTGTCACCTCCGACCACTTCCCCCTCATGGTCACCGCGTCCTCGCGCATCCCCGTCTCCCGCCTCTTCCGTTTCGAGAACAAATGGCTCCTGGACCCCATGTTCCTCCCTTCCACCTCCCCCTCCTGGGACATCCCGGTCGGTTCCATGGGCGGGGCAAAAGGCATCGCTGCGAGGGTCAAGTCCTTCCGTCACGCTGCAAAGGTCTGGAAAGCTAATCACCGGTTTGTCCCCCGACATGATAACAATTGTTGATTTGTGGTTGAGTTGTTTGACTTTTTCGAGGAGTATCGTATGCTCTCTGCAGAGGAGACGGCCTTGCGTCGCGATGCCTAGCTTGCGCTGGCTTTCTCGGTTCGCCAACAGGCGGCTTTCTGGCGGCGGCGTGGGAAGTTCTGCCGGGTGGCCGAGGAGGACGAGAACACCCGCTTCTTCCATGCTCATGCGGCCTAGCGTTTTCGGGCCAACCGAATCAAAGCTTTGGACGTTGTGGGCACCGTCGTCATCAACCACGTGACCAAGGCCAAGGCCCTGCATGCCTTCTACGTCAACCTCCTGGGCAGGGCCAGGGAACCGATGTGGCGCTTCGACCTCGAGGCACTCTACGCGGGGACAACCTCCGTGGACGGCGGCCGCCTGACTGCCCCCTTCGAGCTGGCCGAGCTTACTACGGCAGTCCGGGGGCTCAACCCTAATAGCGCGCTGGGCCCCGACGGCCTGGGGCCGGCGTTCTACCAGGCGGCCTGGCCGCTGGTCTCGGGCGCGGTTCAGCGTCTGATGGACTGCATCTACACCAACTCGGCTGACGTCTCCTGCATCAACCACGCGCACATCGTCCTTCTACCCAAGGCGGAGGGGGTACTTGCACCGGGGGCTTCCGCCCCATTTCGCTCCAAAATTGTGATATCAAGATCGCGTGCAAGGCTCTCAGCATGCGCCTTCAGCTTCAGATCTCGATGCGATCGACATGGACCAATCTGGGTTCATCCATGGGAGGAGCATCTCCAAGAACTTCGTCTATGCGGCGGAGATTGTCCAGTGCTGTGAGACGCGCTGTGCCCCCTCCCTGGTTCTGAAGCTGGACTTCGCAAAGGCTTTCGACTCCATTGACTGGGGGAGCTTGTGTCGTATCATGGAGGTCTGCGGCTTCCCGTCGCTTTGGTGTGACTGGATGGACTCTATCTTCCGCTCCTCCATGTCTGCTGTCGTCCTCAATGGCATCCCAAGGAGGTGGATCCGCTGCAAGAAAGGGTTGCGACAGGGGGGCCCTATCTCCCCCTACCTTTTCTTGTTAGTGGCCGACGTGCTTCAACGAATGATCAAGCTGGACGGGCGGATGCACCACCCCCTGATCGATGGTGCATTTCCGCCTGTCCTCCAGTACGTTGATGACACAATCATCATCTTGCGTGCGGAGTTGGATGCGGTTCGACGCCTGAAGACCTCGGCCTCCCGCTCTCCAACAGGAGACTCTCCATGGATGACTTCCTCCCCCTCATTGCGAAGGCCGAACGCTACCTCTCAGGGTGGCGTGCGCAGATCCTCTCCTTCGGTGAGTGCCTAGTGCTGCTCAATGTCGTGCTTGATGCGCTCCCCACCTACGCTATGGCTGCGATGGAGGTCCCCCCCTCGGTGCTGCAGGCGATTGACGCGCTGCACCGCTCATTCCTTTGGGCTGCTACGGACAAGGCTTCGGGTGCACAATGCCTCGTTGCCTGGGACCGCGTGGTTCGCCCCAAGGATGAGGGCGGGCTGGGGGTCCGCGCCCTTCCCGTCCAGAACAGATGCCTCCTATTGAAACTCCTGCATCGCCTGCACTCGGGCCAAGATGTGCCATGGGCGCGTTGGGTTTGGACTGAGCTCGGGCATGCCCTGCTCACTCCTACGACGGCTGCTACGCTCCCTGGTCCACACTGATCCTCGCTGGCCAAGTTGATGCCAGTCTCCAGGGCAATCTCATGCGTCTCCATCGGCGACGGCCGAACCACTGCCTTCTGGCTGGACTCGTGGTTGCCGGGCGGCCCCCTTTGCGGGCAATTTGGCTCCCTCTTCTCCCACTCCACCTTGCCAGCGGCCTCGGTTGCCCACGTCCTATAATCCGGGCTCGACGCCGGGCTAGTCCCCCGCCTGAACCATGCTGGGGCGCGGGAACAAGTCCTGCTTCTCCACGCCATCCGGGATGTTACCCTCACGACCGGCTCTGACGTTCGCCATCTTCGTCAGGGCTGCGCCAAGGGCGAGGGGCTCTCCTCCGCCAGAGTCTAACGGCTGTGCCACTTCGGTGGCGTGCTCGTGCCGTTCGTCGGGTCCGCTTCTTCGCCTGGCTCCTGGTGCAGGCTAGGATCCACACGCGGGATGCTCTCCTGAGGAAACATATTGTCGCTTCGGATGCTGCTGGCTGCCCCATCTGCCCCGCCGCGCTGGAAACGGCAGACCACCTCATTTTTGGCTGCCCGTTTGCCCGCCGGTTCTGGGCTGCAGTTGGGCTGGCCCCTGAGGTTGACTCCGTCCAGCTCCTACATCAGCTGCGCCCTCGGAGTTGGATGCCCGCTGCCTCGAGCTCGACTTTCTTTCTCCTCTGCTGTTGGCAACTCTGAAAACATCGCAACGCGGTGGTTTTTCAGAGGCTGCCGCCGTCACTCCCTCGGCTGCTAAAGCTGAAGACGCCGTGCTCTGGCGTGTTCGTTTGCCCGCTGCTCTCAGACAGGCTGTGGACGTGTGGCTTGACTGCTTCGTGGGCCACCCACCGTCCTAGTGTGGCCGCCCATGTAATCCCCCCCCCCCTCTCTTCTGTATGTACCCCCTGGTACTCTGGTTTCGTTGTTACCCCGAGCCGCTTGGCTCACTTACATGGTAATATATTTAAATTCAAAAAAAAAGGGTAAGGATCTAACAGCAAGATATTTGTACTAAATGAGCACAGGACATAGGCAAACAGAAAAACATTTCACTACTAATCGAGCAATCACAATATGCTACACCTTATTGTGAACAACCCTGCTTTAATAACTATTGATGCACCATTGATGCACTACACCTCTCCCACCAGCTTGACCCTAAGCTGCAACTCAGTAGAAATCCTTATTGCACGTGACCTATAACATAGGACCGTGAGCAACTACAGCGAAGGCGCTACACATACATGCCACTAGTGCAGCATCTGCATCTGCATCAGTATCATGTAACAAGCAGACAGGCACTGTGAGGACTTCAGTAAGCACACGACCACCACACGCACAGAACACGGAGCACAATAATGCCAGGAATCAAAAGTTCGCCTCCGTCTGTGCTTACCGATAGGTCAGCCCACCGGCGGGGGGGCATTCCATCGAACACCATCAGCGCGCGGTGCAGACGAGGGACCCGACAGCTGCCAGAGGGCGCCACCAGCCACCGGGGGTAGAAGAAGCAAGCACCATGCACCTGGCGCCCACGGGGAGTAGCGGAACGAGCAAGAGGAGACGGGCGCCAGTGAGTTGGAGGAGGAGGCGTGGGAATGGAACGACCGGAAGGCGCGCGAACGGCGTGGCGAGGAAGACGAAGGCCTGCAACTGCCACGGTCACGGATTAGGTTTTTTTTTTTTTTTGAGAAACGCACGGATTGGGGGAATATTGGGGATGCCGGGTCGTTCGAGGTACATTGATGCAAACCTGACCAGATGGGCCGGACAGAACATTTGGACTTCATAAACTTTTTTCAATTTCATGAAATTTTTTAAAATCCCCCTAAAAAGAACAATTTCAAAATATGTGATTTTTAAAAACAATCATGAAGATTTTTTTAGATTCCTGAACGTTTCTCGAATTTGTGAAAAAAATCAAATCAACAAACTTTTTAAAATTCATGAATTTTTCAAACCCAAAAACTTTTAGAAAAAATGGTATCTTTTTTCACTTTCACAAACTTTTTTTGAATTCGCAAACTTTTCCAGATTTTCTGAACTTTTTTCAAAAATATGTGTTTTCCTTGAAAAGTCAACGGTCAGCCAGTCAAATATATCAACCGAGAAGGCCGGGACCTCGGGTTGTTGGGTCAAGGCCCGCTTGGGCACGCATGAGTGCCATCTCACTTTTCGGGCGCTGAAAGCGGGGTACAGGAGCTCCCGCATGCGGAATTCCCTATTTGCCATTGCGTCGAATTGTCGACGCGACGCACAGGGGCACGAAATTCTAGTCGATGCTACGCAGCTAGCGATTCGATCCGGGCCGGCCCATTTTAAAAGCCAGTCACTCTCAGTTTTAGGAACCTTCAAGGTTTTGGGAACCTTCTAGAAGGTTCTTAAACCAGTTTTTTCCGTTTTACTTCTTTATTGGTTTTTCTTTCCTTTTTTCTTCTCTTTTCTATTTCATTTTTTATTTTTCAATTCCATTTCTTTTCAAACTTGAATGTAAATTTCAATTTTTCTTCGGATTTTTAAAATATGTTCTCATTTTTAGAATTTGTTTGCAAAATTCAAAACATATTGGAATTTCACAAAATATTCGTGGTTTATATTTTTCACAATTAAAAAATTGTTCCAATCTAAAAAATTTATTTACAAATGTAAAAGATGATCAGGTATTTTGAAAAATGTTCACCGTCCAAAATTTTCTTCACGCATTTTTATGAATTTTTTTGACAATTTAGAAAGAATGTTCTGTTTTTTTCAAAATTTGTACATAAATTCAAAAAATGTTCAGAGAGTTTCCAATAATTTTTGCACTTTCAAAATTTAAAAAATGTTCCTGTTCACAAAATAAAAAATGTTGGGGAAATTTATTTTTTGTGGTTCCAAATTTTGTTCATCATTGGCAAAAATGTTCGAAAGTCCACAAAATATTGGTTTTAAAATTTTATTTGTGATTTTCCAGAAAATTCTTCAATTTTGAGATTCTGACAATATTTAAAATACATGAACATTTTTTCAAAAATTGCTGTATAATTTTATGAAAATCTGAATATGTTTTGACTTATGAATGAAGTTGAAAATTGACAATAATTTTTTTAACGGTAATATTTGTTTTAAAAAGCATAATAAACTGGAAAAAGAAAAAAAGAAAAAAAGAAAAAATCAAAAAAAGAAAGAAAAAGGAACATGGGAAATAGACCGGTTCTACAGTCAACTGGTCTCCGTTGATCACTTTTATAACCTGTGTTTCGTAAGTGGTCAGTGATGTAATTTTTGTTTTTGATATCCGTTATACTGCCATGATTGAAGATAAATAAGACAGAAGTTTTCATGCAAAAAAAAGTGTAGGTCGTCAGGTTGTTGCTAGGGACGAGCGCTTACCAGCCTGAGGTGCAGGTTCGATACTCACTCGATATTTTGATTTTTGGACAGTTTCCAGCGTGATAACGGGCCGGCCCAGTTGGGAGGCTATCCCTGTGCGGCGCGCGCCCGTTGGACGCAGAGTGCGTCGTATAGGAGGGGAGCTCCTATATGCCGCCCGTGTGCGTCCGATCGTTGCGACTTCGCTGAAGTGTCGCGCACACGGGCTGGCCCAATCATCTCGCTGTGAGCGAAAAACCGAAAAAAGAAGAAGCGCATGCGTGGGATCAAACCGACGACCTCTTGCTCAAATCTAGTGAGGCTAACCAGCCGAGCTAGCTACATTGAACATTTTACATGTAGCGCCAGTCTTAAAGTAGAACGTACAGGGGCAAATCCTTTAGAAAAAAACGTTCAATAAATTTATAATATACGTTGAACAAATTTTAAAATACAGTGAACGTTTTTGTAAAACAAAATACTGAACAAATTTAAAATACTAAAATGGACATTTTATGGGTATATATTAAACAATTTTTTAATATATGATGAACAAAACTTAAATACACAATGAACAATTTCTAAAAATATGTTTAAAAATTTCATAATATACCATGAACATTTTTATAATACACAATGAACATTATCTAATATATGTTGAACAATTTAATAATATACAATGAACATTTTTGTAATACATAAGGAACATTTTCTAATATAAGTTGACCAATTTAATAGTATGCAATGAACACTTTTGTAATACACAATGAACAATTTTACAGTGCAAGGTGAACTATGTCATAATATACGATGAGCATTTTCTTATATTGAAGATTTCTGTAACACACGGTGAACTTTTTATAGAAATACACAATAATGAGAAGAAGAACAAAAACAGAAATAAAAAAGGAAACATAAAAGAAAGAAAATGAAAGGACAAAAAGGAATCAAAACAGAAAAATAAAAAACGGAACAAAACAACTGAAAACCGGCCAAGACAATGAAAAAACTGGAAGCAAAAAACCATAGAAGAAAAACAAAAAAACACGCAACAAAGAAGGAAAATGGCAGCGAATGAAATCCGTACGTGGGCAGGCCCAAGTGGCGACTTGCTTCAGCGAAGGCTCCTCCTTTTGACGCCTGCGGGCGTCAAATAGGATTTGCTCGAAATCACTAGTTAAGGAGTACTGGTTGCAAAGATCACTCGAACTCTCCAGATTGCGACAAGTGGCGCACATGCAGTGCGCCACTTGTCGCAACCTGGGAGTTTTCCCTTTTTCGTAGATCCGTATATTCAAAACATTTTATCTCTCAAACCGTGCGTCCAAATCTCAAACCGCTTTCACCGTTGGATTTTTCGCGTCGAGATCTTCAAAATTAGATCCCACGTTGATAGGTTTTGTTAAACTTTTTTTAATGAAAAAACCGGACGAAAAAACCGAACCAGGAGCACGGGTTTTTCCCTTTCCAAAAGAGGCACACCCGTGCCTCTCACGAAATCACAACCGTGCCTCTCGTGGAAGCAAATGTTGGGAAACGCGGTAATTTAAAAAAAATCCTATGCACACGCAAGATCTATCATGGTGATGCATAGCAACGAGAGGGGAAGAGTGTTGTCCACGTACCCTCGTAGACCATAAGCGGAAGCGTTATGACAACGCGGTTGATGTAGTCGTACGTCTTCACGATCCGACCGATCCTAGTACCAAAAGTACGGCACCTCCGTGATCTGCACACGTTCGGCTCGGTGACATCCCACGAACTCTCGATCCAGCTGAGTGTCGAGGGAGAGCTTCATCAGCACGACGGCGTGATGACGGTGATGATGAAGCTATCGGCACAGGACTTCGCCTAAGCACTACGACGATATGACCGAGGTGGATTATGGTGGAGGGGGGCACCGCACACGGCTAACAGATCAATGATCAACTTGTGTGTCCTAGGATGCCCCCTGCCCCCGTATATAAAGGAGCAAGGGGGAGGCCGCCCCTTGTGGCGCGCCTGAGAGGAGGAGTCCTCCTCCTAGTAGGAGTAGGACCCCCCTTGCCCAGTCCTACTAGGAGGGGGAAAGGAAGGAGGAGAAGGGAGAAGGAAAGGGCGGCGCCGCCCCCTTCCCTAGTCCAATTCGGACTAGAGGGGGAGGGGGCGCGCGGCCTGCCCTGGCCGGCTCTCTCTCTGTCTCTCTCTCCACTAAGGCCCATGTGGCCCATTAGTTCCCGGGGAGGGGGGTCGGTAACCCTCCGGCACTTCAATTTTCTCCGAAATCACCCGGAACACTTTCGGTGTCCGAATATAGCCGTCTAATATATCAATCTTTATGTCTCGATCATTTAGAGACTCCTCGTCATGTACGTGATCATATCCGGAACTCCGAACTACCTTCGTTACATCAAAACACATAAACTCATAATACCGATCGTCACCGAACGTTAAGTGTGCGGACCCTACGGGTTTGAGAACTATGTAGACATGACTGTCGGTGTCAAAACCGGCGGATCTCGGGTAGGGGGTCCCAAACTGTGCATCTAGGATTGATGGTAACAGGAGGCAGGGGACAAGATGTTGTAACGCCCTCGATGCGGTTATATCTCCCACGTGTCGAAGCACGACTTAGAGGCATAACCGCATTGAAAGCAATGTCACAAGTGAGGTAATCTTCACACAAACCATGTAATACATAAGGGAAAGAGATACATGGTTGGCTTACAATCGCCACTTCACACAATACATGAATAAAATATTACAACATCCAGATACAATCAAGGTCCGACTACGGAACCAAAAATAAAAGAAGACTACCCCAAATGCTACACAGATCGCCGATCGTCCCAACTGGGCTCCACTACTGATCAACTGAAATGAAACAACACAATGAACGAGATCTTCAACAAGATCCTCATTGAGCTCGGTTGTGTCACCTGCACGGTCTCATCGGCACCTGCAAGATGGTTTTGGAAGTATCTGTGAGTCACGGGGACTCAGCAATCTCACACCCTCGCGATCAAGACTATTTAAGATTATAGGAAGGGTAACAGGTATGAGGTGGAGCTGCAGCAAGCGACTAGCATATTTGGTGGCTAACATACGCAAATGAGAGCGAGAAGAGAAGGCAAAGGCACGGTCGAACAACTATGATCAAGAAGTGATCCTAGAACAACCTACGTCAAGCATTACTCCAACACCGTGTTCACTTCCCGAACTCCGCCGGAAAGAGACCATCACGGCTACACACGCGGTTGATGCATTTTAATTAAGTTAAGTTTCAGGTTTTCTACAACCAGACATTAAAAAATTCCCATCTGCCCATAACCGCGGGCACGGCTTTCGAAAGTTCAAAACCCTGCAGGGGTGTCCCAACTTAGCCCATCACAAGCTCTCACGGTCAATGAAGGATATTCCTTCTCCCAAGACAATCCGATCAGACTCGACATCCCGGTTATAAGACATCCTCGACAATGGTAAAACAAGTCCAGCAAGACCGCCTGATGCGCCGACATCCTGATAGGAGCTGCACATATCTCGTTCTCAGGGCAACACGGGATGAACACTACGTACAACTAAAACCATCCCTCAAGTTTCCCCGAGGTGTTGCCGCAAGTGGCTCTGTTTCGGACCAACACTTAGACAAGCACTGGCCCGGGGGGTTAAAATAAAGATGACCCTTGGGCTAGCCTAACCCAAGGGAAAAAGAGGCTAGGTGGCGAATGGTAAAACCAAGGTTGGGCCTTGCTGGAGGAGTTTTATTCAAGGCGAACTGTCAAGGGGTTCCCATTATAACCCAACCGTGTAAGGAACGTAAAATCCGGGAACATAACACCGATATGACGGAAACTAGGGCGGCAAGAGTGGAACAAAACACCAGGCATAAGGCCGAGCCTTCCACCATTTACCAAGTATATAGATGCATTAATTAAATAAGAGATATTGTGATATCCCAACAAAATATCCATGTTCCAACATGGAACAAACTCCAATCTTCACCTGCAACTAACAACGCTATAAGAAGGGTTGAGCAAAGCGGTAACATAGCCAAACAACGGTTTGCTAGGACAAGGTGGGTTAGAGGCTTGGCTTAAAGATATGGGAGGCATGATAAGCAAGTGGTAGGTATCACAACATAGGCATAGCAATAGAGCGAGCATCTAGCAAGCAAAGATAGAAGTGATTTCGAGGGTATGGTCATCTTGCCTGAGATCCCGCAAGGAAGAAGAACGAGTCCATGAAGAAGACAAACGGACGACACCGAACGGATCCTCACAACTCCGGAACGAAACCGAAGCTAACGAGAGAGGCAACCCGGAAATAAACAGGCAACATAGTAAACAATCATCACATAAGCATGGCACGATGCACAAACAAGTACAATGCATGTCCGGTTTAAATAGGCATGACATGGCAAAGTGCACAAACAAAACTACAAGTTAAGTGGAGCCCAATATGCAACGAGTTGCATATTGACGGAACACCACACCAATTATTTAGTTCACTCCCGGTTAGGTACTCAACAATATTAATGTTGGTTAACATGGCAAGAGGTGAGACATAACAAAACTACACCATCTAAACAATTTAAATGGGGTCGGATATAACAAATAACGAATCCGGTAAATCCCCATATACCTTAGTAATTTAATGCAACAACAAACTAAACATTTTAATTGTTGTTATCATGATGCGGATGACATGAACAAGTTTATGCAATTTTTATTAAAAGTTGACAAGAGCATTATGAAGCATTTGTCACCGTAGTGGAAAGGAAAGGGGTGCCACGGCAACGATAACGAAAACGGTGCCACGGCAACATTACGGTTCCGGTAACTCGATTGAGATACTGATGCAAAGGAGAAGTGTGCGGATGCGTGCAAAAGATGGTGGGGCGCTCCTGGATTCCGGGTGTCCCACGAGTTGGCGACAAGGAAACGAGTGACAATTTGGACACGGTGCAAACACGAGCACCTCAAACATCACAAGCATTCATTCACGGACGTCGTCTCGAGGTTATACCTTCGAAGCATGCAAGCGGGACAGTACTCGTTCGGTGCAAAGTAGAGGAAGTAGACGTTCTCGCGACGGCGGTAGTGGAAGTAGTCGTTCTCACACGCTCTAGGGGTGACGGTAGAGGTTCTCGCGATCTCGGCGACGGTAGTGGTACATGTTTGTCATTGCACGAGTTTCCGTAGACGTTCATGTCATCGGTGTCGTGGTACTTGTGGTCTTCGGACTTTCCGGTCCCGTTCTTGCGACGGTAGTCGTTCACGTTCGTTTGGAGAGGTACTTGATGACTCCAATGCCTTCGGGGCGACAGTAGTTGTACACGGTCCATGAGACGTCGATCATTTGGGGTCCGACTTGCGGGTCTTGCCGACATGAGTGGTACTTAGCGTTTTCGTGTAGACGAACTTGGCGCAACCGAAGGGTCACACTTGTCGTCGTGGGAACTTGGTGAATCTATGGTCTTTGGGGCTACGGTACTTGGCGGGTCATCATGTAGATGTACTTTCAAGAGGAACTTGGCGCGTTCAAAAATCTTCGAGGTTTGTCGTTGGACTTGGCGGTGCTAGTCTCCTCGGTTCAATAGTGATATGCAAAGGCCAAAACAATACATCTGAAAGCCGCAGGGTTGTAGTCGTCTTGCTCCGGGTGTTGCAACTGTGGTGGAGAGGGGCGCTAGTTGCCGCAGAAGGGCCACGCCACGGGGCTCAGCGAGGGAGGCGGCGCGCAGGAAGAACAGCTGCAACAGCACTGCATCGCTGCAGACACAGGAGGAGGAAGGCCATGGCAGAGGAGGGGCTTGTGCACGGGAGGGAGCAGCAAGGCGGCGCTGGAGGGAGGAGGCATAAGAGGTCGAGACCATGGCAACTCGACGACGGCGCACGGAGGAAGAACAACTCCGGTGGTGGCTATTCTCGCTAGGGAGGTGGAGCTCCTGCAAAACAGCGGCGGCGCGGCTGAGAAGATGGACGGCGGAGGTGCGCGAGACACTTGAGGGCGCGGGGGCGCGATGGAGCTCGGTGGGGTTGAGGACGACTGGTCCGGGTGGCGAAGGAAGCGCGGCCATGGAGACTTCGCGCATCGGAGGACGATGTCTGCGGGCGCAGGGCCTTGCTGGAGGCCCCGTGGGCGCGACGGCAGCGAGGAGGCCGACGGGGCTCCAGCCTGGATCCCTGGATCGAAGGAGGAGGGAGGATGAGGGGATCGAGCGGGGCTGCGAGGGAGATGGGGGAGTCGGGCTTCGCTCCTCTGTGCGTGCGTGGTGAGAGTGGCGGCGGTGGACAAGAACGAGAGGGAGAGATGGGGATCGAGTGGAGGGGATCGGGGCAGCTAGGGTTAGAGCAGGTTGGGCCTTAGAGGCCGGCCCAGTATAGAGGGGCTGCGCCTAGAGGGAGGGCGTCGTCTGGGCCTAGAAGGAGAATGGGCCTGCTGCTCTCTCTCACTCCTCTCTGATTTTCTTTAAAAAACAAATAGAGAGAAGAAAAAATAAATAAAGAGAGGGTTAGGGAAAGAATATTTCAGAAAATAAAATATTCTTGGAGCGCCGAAACTTTGCACAAATAGAATAAAATGGTTTGGCAATATTTTAGAGATAGAAAAATAATTCAAGTTTGAATTAGATTCAAACTTGAGCCATTTTTGAATCCAACCAAAACAAGTCCAAAGGATCTGAAAATTGGAGGAGGTGTTCCTGGCACGGTCTAAAATTTATAGGAGAAGAATGGACATTAATAGAGAAGGGGAAAATGGGACTATCAAAAGACAGGAAATAGAAGGAAAGGAGAAGGAGATGATGCATGGGACGAAGGCATGGGGAAATATTTTACAAGTGTGTTCATGGGTGATTCCGAAAATGGAACATTTAATATAGCTCCCTAATATCAGGAGGATATGTTATAAAGAGAACTCACCATGTGAATTCCCTCAATTTAAATGGACCGAAGATCCATACGATTTATTTAGTTGATTTGAGATGCAAAGATTAATGACATGATGGCATGATGACATGATGCAAAGAACCAAACAAGACACACAACGAAACCCGGAAACCTTGGAAGGCATTTTAAGCTCCGGTCTTGGGGCGTTACAACACTCCACCACTACGAGAGGATCTTGTCCCGAGATCTAGGATGGCACCGGAGGGAAAACGAAAGAGAAAGAGAAAAGGTAAAACTAAGTTGCTTCTTTGACAGACGAGTGAGACCAAAGAACCTTGAAAAGGTTAAGCCATTTCGAGAAAAGAATATAACGGTGATGAACGAAGTTGAAAGCACTCCGTTAGGAAAGAGGAACAAGGGAGAACAAATTCAGGAAGCACTACGAATGAAGAAGAAGGATTGAATAAGAACTTGATAAGAAGAGAAGATACTTGATGAAATCACAACACACTGCCTCCGGAACGAAAGAATAGGAGATAGATAATTGAAATAGGAGAATGGAGAAGAAAATGCCAACTTCTGTCACAAAAGAGCTTGAAAAGGCATCCTTAGGAGAAGGGTCGAACGGAGTTGTTGGAAATCCAACAACGAAAGGATAAGCTTGATATGGTCTTATGGAATACATCTCAAATTATGAGGTGACAACCTGCCACTCACGGGAAAAAGAATTGGATTGGTATGACCAAGGAGACGAGAAACTATTTCACCGGTAGGATAAAAGAAGAACTTGGGCCATTTATAAACACCATAGATAGCAACAATCCTTAGGGAAGGCTTTAGGTGAAATATAACCCAAGATAACTCCAATGAAGAGATTGGTGGATTTAAAATATCTCATTCTTGACAACTTTTGAATCATGAAACATGAAGGGAAATTGTCAAGAAAGACATAACACCATCTCAAAAGATAAGATAGAACGAATTGTACTTCGGAACGCAAGATGAAGAATACTTGAAGTATAGCTTGACGGATCATTGCTTCGAGAGATATCTTGAAGAACAATAGAAGAGTGAAAAAGGATCCTTGACGAACCACCATGCAGCCTCCATGACCAACTCCGGTAACAAAAGGATAACGAAAATAAAGAGAAGTTGAAAACACAAGGTGAAACCTTGTAATGATTTAGATGAATCTTCGTGGTGATATAATTGGAAGAGGTTGGAACTCCGGGAAAAAGAGAAGATGCACAATTGACAACGAGAATTAGTCATTGTGAACAAACTCCGGAGGAACGAATCCATCATTTGGATGAAGCAAGAATAAGAATTATGTTATGCGTATCCTTCACCAATTTAGATTGATGACAAACAACGGATTTGACATACTACTTATTCTCGTTGAA
This sequence comes from Triticum dicoccoides, assembly GCF_002162155.2. NCBI lineage: Eukaryota > Viridiplantae > Streptophyta > Magnoliopsida > Poales > Poaceae > Triticum > Triticum dicoccoides. Next base: position 497,217,299 of record NC_041388.1, on the reverse strand, counting down.
AAGGATTAAGGTAGATATAGCACAAAACTTGAGAAAATCTTCAACGAACCACCGGTAGAATTGAGACAAAGAATGAATTGATAAGATAAAGAAGGAAGAGAAATCTTGAACGAACCACCGGTAGAATTGGAAATGAACGAAGTAAAGGGGTGAATCACCGGTAAGAATTAACAAATGAACGGAGATACATGAGAGAGTTTAGTACAAGAGAACGAAGAGATCATGAACTGATTAGAGAATATACTAGAATGATGCACCAGTTAGTTTTGGAGAATGAGATGTGAAAGTTGAGAATGAAATGAACCCGAAATGATGGCCTTTGGGGAATCAAACTGAGAAGAATCTTGAATTGCTCCGGATGGGTGAAAAGAATTCTCAGAATTGAGATCAATTATGAGAAGATGGCATAAAGCTAGCATCATGAATCGTGAAGAGAATGGAGCAAGATTAAAGAGAAACTCTTCTTCGGTATTCAAATGTTCAGAATGATGACGAGAACCACCACCGAGAATTTTTTGGCACTCCGGAATGAAAATTGGAAAGGTTGAGCCAACGATGAAAAGAAATGAAAGACCTTGGAGAAAGGCATTTTACCGATGACAATTCATTCTTACGTCAAACTTCGAAAAGAATTTTTAAGGATATCTCCGGGAAAATTAGAAGAGTCAGGTAAGATCCTGGAAAAAGACCTGTGGGTTAGGGCCCGCTCAAGATAAACACCGTTGAAAAGATTTAAAAAAAGAGATTGCGCCGGTTGAATTAAATGGCTTTAAAGAGATAACATCCTCGAAAGAGCTTGAAAGAAAGCATAGTGGAAACACGAATCTTCGAGATATCTTGAGCACTCCGGAACAATTGAATAGCGAGAAGTGAATTATTATGAGGTGAACCGGTATGAGATGGTATTTGAAACGAGGAAAAGGGATATGATCAACACCAAAAGCTTGATTTGGATCCACCGGAGAAGAAAAGAATGGAGAATGATGAACGAGTAGAGCATCTTCAAGAGAACCACCGGGTAAGAACATGAAACAATGGAGAGACTTCCACCAATAAAATGGATAGTGATAAAGAGCTCTGAGTCCTTGAAGAAAAAGGGAGGGAGGGTGGGAAAAACAAAGGCAACTTGGGGACAGATGAAACGAACCATCATTGAGAAGACTTGAGTTGATCTTGAGGATGTTGAAATGATCGGATCCACTTGAAGAGAAATCACACCGGTTGGAAAGAATTGACAAGACAATCTCGATGATCAAGAAGGATTAGTATTTAACATAGGAACATGAGAACACCATTTAGGAAAGGTATGGAATCAACACTTGACTTCGAAGCAACTCGAATACCACAACTCCAAACAAAAACAAAGGATTGACTTGCAGAATAAGCCGGAAAAAACATATGATAGAGATTTCGTTCGAAGTTTTCGTGGTGGGGCCTACACGGGCTCGATCGTACAACACCATCATGTACAAGGCAATTCACATGACATACGAAGCGTCCCCGAGTCAGCATAGCCAAGGACTCTTTAAGACACAACGAGACCACTGTAAAACCAACTGTGAATAGGCGGACCACTAGACGTCGAACCCCAATCTCATATCATGCATCTGTCGGAAAGATATCCTAAGATCTACTTGAATTCCCACTTATAAACTCCCGAAACTTTCCGGTTATGCAATCAGGTGTTGGGGATACAGGGGAAGCATAATATCTCACCCAAACACTAGCAAATCCTACATCCAGCTGTATCCATCCTTCAACATATAACCAAGAAACCTTCGGAAATCATTTACCTCAACCTTCGAAAAGCATCCTTTATACGAGTTATGGCAATACTCCCGAACTCCCGCCCCAGTACTGGGTGGCTTTGAGGTTATCTCACCAACAACTGCATAAAAGAGATTTTCGATGTCGGCGAAACTTAGGTATTCCAGAACTGCAACGATAAAATTGTGACGACAACACCTCGGAGCTCAACTCCCCGGGACACTTCCACAACCCCTAAATGTCAGGAGGCACCAAGAACAATGTTCTCGTCACAAAACCATCGGAACAATTCCAAGATACCCGCGTGATCCTAAATTTTGTTTTAGTGAAATTTGAGAAGAGAGGAGTCAAAACTCTACGTCAGGATGCCTCACCAGAGCAACAAAGGAACTGAGGAGTAAAAAGAATCCTACTCTCTGATATATATAATCCTAAAAGACTCAAAACATTTTTCTAGACTCAACAACGCCAGCGATTCGATCAAGTAGGGGGCTCCTAAAGTCGGGGAAGGCTCTGATTACCAACTTGTAACGCCCTCGATGCGGCTATATCTCCCACGTGTCGAAGCACGACTTAGATGCATAACCGCATTGAAAGCAATGTCGCAAGTGAGGTAATCTTCACACAACCCATGTAATACATAAGGGAAAGAGATACATAGTTGGCTTAAAATCGCCACTTCACACAATACATGAATAAAACATTACAACATCTAGATACAATCAAGATCCAACTACGGAACCAAAAATAAAAGAAGACTACCCCAAATGCTACACAGGTCCCCGATCCTCCCAATTGGGCTCCACTACTGATCAACTAAAACGAAACAACACAATGAACGAGATCTTCAACAAGCTCCTCACTGAGCTTGGTTGCGTCACCTGCACGGTCTCATCGGCACCTGCAAGCTGGTTTTGGAAGTATCTGTGAGTCACGGGGACTCAGCAATCTCACACCCTCGTGATCAAGACTATTTAAGCTTATAGGAAGGGTAACAGGTATGAGGTGGAGCTGCAGCAAGTGACTAGCATATTTGGTGGCTAACATACGCAAATGAGAGCGAGAAGAGAAGGCAAAGGCATGGTCGAACAACTATGATCAAGAAGTGATCCTAGAACAACCTACGTCAAGCATTACTCCAACACCGTGTTCACTTCCTGAACTCCGCCGGAAACAGACCATCACGGCTACACACGCGGTTGATGCATTTTAATTAAGTTAAGTTTCAGGTTTTCTACAACCGGACATTAACAAATTCCCATCTGCCCATAACCGCGGGCACGGCTTTTGAAAGTTCAAAGGGTGTCCCAACTTAGCCTATCACAAGCTCTCACGGTCAACGAAGGATATTCCTTCTCCCAAGACAATCCGATCAGACTCGGCATCCCGGTTACAAGACATCCTCGACAATGGTAAAACAAGTCCAGCAAGACCGCCCGATGCGCCGACATCCTGATAGGAGCTGCACATATCTCGTTCTCAGGGCAACACCGGATGAACACTACGTACAGCTACAACCAGCCCTCAAGTTTCCCCGAGGTGGCGCCGCAAGTGACTCTGTTTCGGACCAGCACTTAGACAAGCACTGGACCGGGGGGGGATTAAAATAAAGATGACCCTTGGGCTGGCCTAACCCAAGGGAAAAAGAGGCTAGGTGGCGAATGGTAAAACCAAGGTTGGGCCTTGCTGGAGGAGTTTTATTCAAGGCGAACTGTCAAGGGGTTCCCATTATAACCCAACCGTGTAAGGAACGCAAATCCGGGAACATAACACCGATATGACGGAAACTAGGGCGGCAAGAGTGGAACAAAACACCAGGCATAAGGCCGAGCCTTCCACCATTTACCAAGTATATAGATGCATTAATTAAATAAGAGATATTGTGATATCCCAACAAAATATCCATGTTCCAACATGGAACAAACTCCAATCTTCACCTGCAACTAACAACGCTATAAGAAGGGCTGAGCAAAGTGGTAACATAGCCAAACAACGGTTTGCTAGGACAAGGTGGGTTAGAGGCTTGGCTTAACAATATGGGAGGCATGATAAGCAAGTGGTAGGTACCGCAACATAGGCATAGCAATAGAGCAAGCATCTAGCAAGCAAAGATAGAAGTGATTTCAAGGGTATGGTCATCTTGCCTGAGATCCCACAAGGAAGAAGAACAAGTCCATGAAGACAAACGAATGACGCCGAATGGATCCTCACAACTCCGGAACGAAATCGAAGCTAACGAGAGAGGTAACCCGGAAAGAAGCAGGCAACATAGTAAACAATCATCACATAAGCATGGCATGATGCGCAAACAAGTATGATGCATGTCCGGTTTAAATAGGCATGGCATGGCAAAGTGCACAAACAAAACTACAAGTTAAGTGGAGCCCAATATGCAACGAGTTGCATATTGACGGAACACCACACCAATTATTTAGTTCACTCCTGGTTAGGTACTCAACAATATTAATGTCGGTTAACATGGCAAGAGGTGAGGCATAGCAAAACTACACCATCTAAACAATTTAAATGGGGTCGGATATAACAAATAACGAATCCGGTAAATCCCCATATGCCTTAGTAATTTAATGCAACAACAAACTAAACATTTTAATTGTTGTTATCATGATGTGGATGGCATGAACAAGTTATGCAATTTTTATTAAAAGTTGACAAGAGCATTATGAAGCATTTGTCACCGTAGTGGAAAGGAAAGGGGTGCCACGGCAACGATAACGAAAACGGTGCCACGACAACATTACGGTTTCGGTAACTCGATTGAGATACCGATGAAAAGGAGAAGTGTGCGGATGCATGCAAAAGATGGTGGGGCGCTCCCGGATTCCGGGTGTCCCATGAGTTGGCGACAAGGAAACGAGTGACAATTTGGACATGGTGCAAACACGAGCACCTCAAACATCGCAAGCATTCGTTCACGGATGTCGTCTCGAGGTTATACCTTCGAAGCGTGCAAGCGGGACAGTACTCGTTCGGTGCAGAGTAGAGGAAGTAGACGTTCTCGCGACGGCAATAGTGGAAGTAGTCGTTCTCGCACGCTCTAGGGTCGACGGTAGAGGTTCTCGCGATCTCGACGACGATAGTGGTGCATGTTTATCGTTGCACGAGTTTCCGTAGACGTTCATGTCATCGGTGTCGTGGTACTTGTGGTCTTCGGACTTTCCGGTCCCGTTCTTGTGACAGTAGTCGTTCACACTCGTTTGGAGAGGTACTTGATGACTCCAATGCCTTCAGGGCCACGGTAGTTGTACACGGTCCACAAGACGTCGATCGTTCAGGGTCCGACTTGCGGGTCTTGCTGACATGAGTGGTACTTGGCATTTTTGTGTAGACGACCTTTGCGCATCCGAAGGGTCACACTTGCCGTCGTGGGGACTTGGTGAATCCGTGTTCTTCGGGGCTACGGTACTTGGCGGGTCATCATGTAGATGTACTTTCGAGAGGAACTTGGCGCGTTCAAAAATCTTCGGGGTTTGTCATTGGACTTGGCGGTGCTAGTCTCCTCGGTTCAATAGTGATATGCAAAGGCCAAAACAATACATCTGAAAGCCGCAGGGGTGTAGTCGTCTTGCTCCGGGTGTTGCAACTGTGGTGGAGAGGGGCGCTAGTTGCCGCAGAAGGGCCACGCCATGGGGCTCAACGAGGGAGGCGGCGCGCAGGAAGAGTAGCTGCTGCAGCACAGCATCGCTGCAGACACAGGAGGAGGAAGGCCATGGCAGAGGAGGGGCTTGTGCACGGGAGGGAGCAGCAAGGCGGCGCTGGAGGGAGGAGGCACAAGAGGTCGAGACCATGGCAACTCGACGATGGCGCACGGAGGAAGAACAACTCCGGTGGTGGCTGTTCTCGCTAGGGAGGCAGAGCTCCTGCAAAACAGCAGCGGCGCGGCTGAGAAGATGGACGGTGGCGGTGTGCGAGACACTTGAGGGCGCGGGGGCGCGATGGAGCTCGGCGGGGTTGAGGACGACTGGTCCGGACGGCGAAGGAGGCGTGGCCATGGAGACTTGGCGCGTCGGAGGACGACGTCTGTGGGAGCAGGGCCTTGCTGGAGGCCCCGTGGGTGAGACGGCGGCGAGGAGGCCGACGGGGTTCCGGCCTGGATCCCTGGATCGAAGGAGGAGGGAGGCTGAGGGGATCGAGCGGGGCTGCGAGGGAGATGGGGGAGTCGGGCTTCGCTCCTCTATGCGTGCGTGGTGAGATTGGTGGTGGTGGACAAGAATGAGAGGGAGAGATGGGGATCGAGTGGAGGGGATCGGGGCAGCTAGGGTTAGAGCAGGCTGGGCCTTAGAGGCCGGCCCAGTATAGAGGGGCTGCGCCTAGGGGGAGGGCGCCGTGTGGGCCTAGAAGGAGAATGGGCCTGCTGCTCTCTCTCACTCCTCTCTGATTTGCTTTAAAAAACAAATAGAGAGAATAAAAAATAAATAAAGAGAGGGTTAGGGAAAGAATATTTCAGAAAATAAAATATTCTCGGAGCGCCGGAACTTTGCACAAATAGAATAAAGTGGTTTGGAAATATTTTAGAGATAGAAACGTAATTCAAGTTTGAATTAGATTCGAACTTGAGCCATTTTTGAATCCAACCAAAACAAGTCCAAAGGATCTGAAAATTGAAGGAGGTGTTCCTGGCACGGTCTAAAATTTATAGGAAAAGAATGGACATTAATAGAGAAGGGGAAAATGGGACTATCAAAAGACAGGAAATAGAAGGAAAGGAGAAGGAGATGATGCATGGGACGAAGGCATGGGGAAATATTTTGCAAGTGTGTTCATGGGTGATTCCGAAAATGGAATATTTAATATAGCTCCCTAATATCGGGAGGATATGTTATAAAGAGAACTCATCATGTGAATTCCCTCAATTTAAATGGACTGAAGATCCATACAATTTATTTAGTTGATTTGAGATGCAAAGATTAATGACATGATGGCATGATGACATGATGCAATGCACATGATGCAAAGAACCAAACAAGACACACAACGAAACCCAGAAACCCTGGAAGGCATCTGAAGCTCCACTCTTGGGGCGTTACAGATGTTTACCCAGGTTCGGGCCCTCTTGATGGACGTAATACCCTACGTCCTGCTTAATTGATATTGATGATGTGAGTATTACAAGATTTGATCTACCACGAGATCGTAGAGGCTAAAACCCTAGAAGCTAGCCTGTGGTATGATTGTTGTATATGATCTATCGACTAGCCTGGCCTCGGTTTATATAATGCACCAGAGGCCTAGGATAACAAGAGTCCTAGCCAAATACGCCGTTGGGGAGGAGTCCTTCGTCTTGATCACCAAGTCTTGTGGAATCTTCCATGTATGCGGCAGCTGTCCGAACTGGCCCATGAGTATACAGCCATGGGGGTCCTCGGCCCAATCTAACAGATCGGGAGACGACGTGGTGAGTACCCCCTAGTCCAGGACACCGTCAATGACCGAGACCCATCTTCGGTCAATAACTAATAGCGGAACCTAGATGCTGATATTGGTTCCTACATATTATACGAAGATCTTTATCGGTCAAACCACATAACGATATATGTTGTTCCCTTTGTCATCGGTATGTTACTTGCCCGAGATTCGATCGTCGGTATCTCAATACCTAGTTCAATCTCGTTACCGGCAAGTCTCCTGACACCGTCAGTAGCCCCCTGAACCGATATTCAAGTTAGGGACGCTCCTCGATTCTTCTGAACTATTCTTCATCTCGGTTGTCGGTCTTGAAAACTGGTTCAACAAATCTTCTCATCTTTGATCATGAGGATCGCCAAAATGCATTCGATGAGTTTGCACGTCGGGTATCCGAGGAGCCCCTTTAAGTTTCCGGCCTTTATCAATGCCTTGTTATTTTTATGTCACACCTCGGGTTTGAAGTTGTTCCCGGGAGGCAGTGTCCTCTTGCGTCCGAGCTCTAACGCCGGACTGCATTCGAGGTATCTTTTGCAGCCAAGCACCAACGCCGGACTGCTTCCGAGCTCCAACGCTGAAATGTATCCGAGCTCCAACGTCGGACTGTGTCCAAGCTCCAACGCCGGACTATATCCAAGATGTCATAGATCATCTTGGTCCAAAAAAGTTGAAGGAGTTTAGCCGAGCTTAATGCTGGAAATGCCCTCTATGGAGCCAGCCACTAGCGCCCAAGCTTTATGCCGCACTGCTTCTGAGGTGGTGCACCACCCCGACCGTGGGCCAATTTTTTGTCAATATTTTTGATTGGTGCAATTTATTCTCTGCCGAGATATATAGCCAGTAACCCTCGACGTGTGTATCGGTTTAAAACCCGAGATGCACTTGAAGGATGATGTAAGACCACTGATCCCAGTAGCCGCTGAGACTCAGGTTGATTTGCAAAATCGGCCTGAGGATCAAGTCCTAGCTCGGCAGAATACTTCGGGATACAAAAAGTGGTGTGCTCAGTCCTCGAGACTCAGGTTGGGTGCGGCCGACCAACCTGAGGATCGTAATCTCCTCGAAAACTGTATTGCACTTAAAATTTTCTGCATTGGACAGGCAATGCAGTAGCCCCCGAGACACTGGTCGGGTGGCAACACCAGATCAGCGGATCGATGTGCCCCTTTAATATTTGTAAATAATAAGCCCGAAGCCCAGTAGCCCTCGAGTCTTAATGCGGCACAGGTGGCCAAATTAAGGATCGATATCCATAGTAAAATCACAAATTATGTTTAATGACTCTATGTATCCAAGTACTTTACATCCTTAATGCTCGGATCCGCATTGTACAAAACTTTGTTGACCGACCATCGGCTTACACCTCCTCGGCTAGTAGCCGAGGAGTGTTTGTCCTACTTTATAAAGCCTTTATGAGGGCAAAGATTTACGTCAAACAAGGCAATCTGGCATACGGTTTTATAAACAAAGGTACACAGAGAGATATGTTATATTACTGTTTAACATAAGAAATGTCTTCCAAAGAAAATAGTCCCGCTATCGGTTCCTTTCTTTGGGTTGTCATGCTAAGCATGATCATGAAATCTCAGCTCTAATGTAAGAGCAAAATATCGAGGATTTAGTTTGGGAGGCCAGTTAATATCCCCCGGTAGTGTTCGGCGACAGTCGAGGTCAAGCCGTAAACACTTCGGCCATTGTTATGAATGGCCCGTCATTTAACACCGTCATCGGATCGCTGACCAGTTTACGCTTATTGTGACAGTCAGTTTCCGGCTTTCTCCACTAAGGTGCTTAACCATGTGAGCTGGAAGCACAATCGCAGTGGTTCTCCCTTTGCACACCTAGCCGAACAAAGCGGAACGTAGGAGGCAAGCGCAGGAGCCGGGCAACCCAACTATTGACCGAAGACACAATTCGAAACCAATGCATATATAGTGAAATCCGAGAATGTTTTTGTCGAATATATAAAGGTGTCCAGCATTGCACCATGAGACTTGTGCTGGAAACACACAAATAGTTTAGAAGTGCCAAAAAGCTTGGAAAACCAAAAAACATTAGTAAAAACATGACGTCCGAACAAGATCAAGTGTTCGGTGCCAATCCGAAAATTGGAAGAGAAAGAAAAATTGTGCTTCTGTCGTGTTTTGACAACGACCAAGAAGAAAACACATTTCCAGCTCATACATAAATTTTAAGAGCCCCCAAGTGACTTGGGTAAGAATTTTATGTATAATGATTGTATGTACCGAAGTACTTATATCATATTTGTGTTCACCCGAACTTTAAACGCGTCTTAACCGACCGTCGGCTTCTGCCTCTTCGGTCAAGGGCCGAAAAGTGTTCATGTACTCCGCCTGTCGAGAGTATCGACGGTGTTTCCAATGACCAGGCAATCAGGCCATAAGGCTGTAACAGACAAAGCGCACTCAGGGAACTTATGCTATATTACTAACGAAGTGTAAGAAGCATCTTCGAAGAAAATAGTACCCCACCGATACCTTTCTTCGGTGCTCATTATTACTATGAGACTTGTGCAATAGATTTTTTGTACTCATGAGTTCCGTTGTGTGCCGACCATGATTGAAAACAACAAGAGCGCTAGCTTTCGGCTTCACCCAGTCTGAGGTCAGAGCTCGGATGACCCGGTCGTGACAATCGCAGAGGTGCTCCCTTTACTCCCTAGCCGAACAATCGGGAACGTAGGGGTAAGCACAGGAGCCAGGCAACCCAGCTTTCAAATCGCTTAGGTCAATATCGTGCATATTGTGGCGTAATACACGAACAAGGAACGAATCCGTACAAGTATAATCATATGCAAGAGGAAAAGCTCCATCAAGGGAGCCCCCAAGTAAACGGGGTATTTGAATTTGAGTTTCACAAACAAAGTTTTGACAAGGAGATTCTCTACAAGCAACTTTTTTTCAAAAAGGTATAATGCTTGGTTGAACCGAACACAAGTTAAAAATTTAAAACTTTGAGCATGAAGGCAACTTAGCTGGTTAATGTGTTCGGTATTGATGACGCGGCCCGAGTTTGATGCAGGACAAGGTTCCATCCCCCAAGCCGGTCCCAAGGTGGCGGAGCAAAGAGCTCGGCACTCCGAAGTGGTGACATAGCACGGTCAATGCGGGCCGGCAGAGTGATGTCGAAGTCCCTGGCATGGGGTAATGAAGTGTTGACGAAGCCCCACGTCCAGCCGAGGTGACGTGGTATGTCAGTATGCCGAGTTGACGATACTGCCCAACCCGGATCATTTTCCTGTGCATAAAATAATGCAAACCGGAGATAATAGTCATAATAATAAATAAATAAAAATCATTGCATAATAAATAATTTATGAAAAGTGAGTAATAAAAGAAATATGACCTGGCGCCGAAGTCAATGTCGATGCAGGGCGTCGGCGTGATGCGGTAAAGGCGTGGCAAAGCCTGAATTCACAGGTCGGTCCGAGTTCCGGATGCGGCGTTCGCTGGACTATGTACGGAAACTCACCGAACCACCATGCGACCGTCGTTAATGCGGCCATCATTTGATAGACCTGTGTACATATGATGAACAAACCAGAGTAATAATTCCTTGGGAAAAATGAACCCGAACAAGCAAAAAATAATAGGATTAATAGCACCTAGTTTATTTGTTGTAGCAATCCGAAGAAAGGTGATTCCGAAAATTAGGACTCGATCCGCATACCCATTGCATGATGGGCGATAAAGCGACGGTATGGCGATGCTGGCAAAGGTTGGCTCGCCGACGTAAAGCCCTCGATCCAGCTAACGTGACGGAGCTGGTCGGCTAGTGACGCCGAAGTCTCCGGAGTAGGTTGATGAAAAGATGGCGAAGCCCCCGGTCCAGCCGAGATGTCGAAGCCTCGATGTCAGCCGATGAGTCAAAGTAGGTCGGCGTGATGTACACCAGCTTGAAGAAGTAATGGTGCGGCCCTGCCAATGCAGGTCGTGACGTGGTCGATGCCGGCTTGATGAAGTGACCGTGCGGCGATGCCGGTATGCCCACTCCGTGTAATCTGTGGGGCGGCGATGTTGGTTATGATTTATCCTTTACGATGCCAGACTCTTTTGAGGCTCAACAAGGTGACGACGTGTCTAGCGCAGGTCAGCAGCCTTGGAGCAATATTGCCGGACTGGTTTGACACCAGCATGATGATGAAGATGACCTCAGGGGAGGCTTAAAAATTTATGGGCACGTGTTTAAAAACAACGCACAATACCTTAGAAGATAATTCCTTTAAAAAGGTTGTCCAATATCACATTCAAAAAGAAATATGAATTTGGGTCGGATCCGTATTCGCGCAGAAAACGGATCCAAAAATTGGTCCACTCATCGGAAGGTTCCCGGAGTTTGAACCGTCGGATCGAGCTGAAATTTGGAGGGCTGGTAGATATGGGAATTCCGCAGTAGATGAACGGGTTGGATCTTCCAAAGGACCTCCGAGCTGGGCTCTGGAGACCACGCCATAAACTCATCCAGATTCCCATCCAGATTTGATAGGGCTCCGGTATATCGTAGATTGTCGGAGATTCCTCCATCTTGACGAAATTTTGCATGGCTATTGTAGACGTAATGTAACATCCCAAATTTTCAATTTGGAATGTTATACATTAGGTCAGCATGCATATCATATTTTATTTTGCTTTTGGTTTTGATCCTAGAAAATCCTAAGCAACTCAAGGACCCACGGAGAGAGTTGGGGATTTCGTTATTGACATATTTTAGTTTTCTCAAATTATGTAAACAGGATCATTTGGTTTTATTTATTTTATCATCAATTATTTCTATTACAAAAATATGAGAGAGGGAATAAAATGACTTTCCCAAAATATAGAAATATTGAGGATTTAATAAAAAATCAAATAAGTTTTATTTCGGAGTTTTTCGATATTTTTATTTGAATTTAGGAAAAATGCTCATTTTTCAAAGTTGTAGTTTGGGCCCAGATAAATGTTCACCTTATCGGGCTTGTTTTTAGGAACCCGGCAAAATTTATTTCGTAATTTTTGGAGTCCGTTTAGTATTTCTTTTTATTTTTCTTCCGAGCGGATTTAAAAAAACGGAACCGACTACGGGCCGTATTCGGTCTGGACTCCGCCGGCCTAGGCTATATAAGCCGCCACCCCGGGGCCCGAATAGCCCAACCACCGCCGCCGCCTAAACCCTAACCCTAGCCCCAGCCCCGCCGCCGCCGCCGCCGCCGTTGCCCGAGCCGCGCGACTTTCGAGGTTCGCCGCCACCTCGTTTTCCGTGTAGTTTTAAAAAAAAAAATAAAAAAATTTCTGTTCGTCGTTTTCTTTTTTTCGTCGGATTTTCCGCGGTTATTTTCTGATCGCGATTTCTGATCTGATTTTCTTTTTAGTATAACTTTTCGCTCGTTTATCGGAATCAGGCGCTTCAAGCGCCTGGAGTTTCGTCTCGAAACCCTCTTTCCGAATAATCAACTTAAACAAGTTTTTGCTACTGTAAAATTTGCCCTAGATTTAGATTACTAGAACAAAGTTGTTTTCTTTCGCCGTTTGATTTGTTTTGTTTCGTTCGATTTGATTCTTTTGCCAACCAGGGTTCTTAAGTTGAACTTTCTGGTTAGATCTGCTATTTGAGTTTTACCTGTGCATTAGATGAGTACTTATTGTATGCTTGTTGTTTGTCTGTGATAGAATACTCGGAGTGCGCCGCCTGTTACGTTGAATCTCTAGGTTACGCGGATCATCAGCAAGGCAAGTAACACTTTGATCATACCTTTTCTACAACCCAGTTTTATTGCATTAGATCAATCCTCACACATTGCATGATTAGGATCTAATTAAATTGTGGGATGGGAAGTAGATGAGGTAGTACCTATTACCTGTTTATTATCAAACCTTTGGGAGTTACTTCTACGTTTGCTTATTATGCCATGCTATGCTAGTAGACGTGGATTGGGTGAGTGATATCCATGACAGATGTGAGATTGTTAATTAATGGTTTATCTAAGGTGGCAACCTAACACACATCTGGGTGGATTGAGGCACCTGGGGTTTCCAGGACTTGCCTGTTTTCTTTGGACCGCCACCCAGGCTCAAAGGGATCATGAGATTATTCATGCTAGAAACTTCCGTGTGCAGCCACAAGCCATTATGGGCTCTGGCATAGTTGACTAAGTTGTGCGAACTCTTACAGTGGTAGACTAGCAGATTTAGGGGATGTAGGTGGTACGGTCTACCCGATCGTAAGGTGCTAGCGCTTCTGAAAGGCTATGTCTCGGTCATCCGTCTTCTCAAACACCATGTAGTGCGAGAAACCAAACGGAGGCGATCGAGTCTTGTGGGGAAAAGTGCGCAAACCTCTGCAGAGTGTAACAAACTAATCATGGTTAGCCGTGTCCCCGGTTATGGACATCTTGAGTATCTAGTACCTGGATTTTCATGTGAATCTCAACATGTTACTCTAAATTAATTTTGATGGGTTTTAATGTTGTTACTTAATTGGGATTGAGAATGCTGTCAACCATTCTCAATGTTTAACAACCACCATGATAGTAATAAATTTTATTCCTTTGAAGTAGGGAAAAATTGGCTTTACGCAAAAACAGTAACCATAGAGCTTTCCACTAGCCAAATATGCATATAGTATAGCTGTTGCATTTCCATTATTCTCTATGTGTTATCTTGCCAGCATATTCCATGTGTTGACCCATTTTCGGGCTGCAACGTTAATGTTGCAGACTTTTCAGACGATGATTAAGGAGTTTTTAGGTCATGGTTCTATACTCAGTGATGCCGTTGGAGTTGATGGACTCACTTATCTTCCAAGCCTTCCGCTGTTATCGTCACTAGATGGCCTTAAGCCATATTTATTGTAATAAGTTCTCTTTTGAGACACTCGATGTAATAAGTGTGTGATTGCTACTCTGCTATAAATCCTCCGAGTACTGTGTGGTGTCAGCATTACTGATCCAGGGATGACACCGGAGCACAGAGATCAGACTGTTTGAGGTCTGGTCGCTACACGTAATTCCGCACTATTCCACCGAAGCAATCGTCAAGCCGACGCTCGAGGAGGTGGTGACGGCGAATACAAGTTTGCTGTCCATAAAAACAGCACGGCTGCCCGAGGGCAATGTTGACATTGAGCCCTCGAGCTCCATGGATGACTCCTCTATGATCATGATAGAGATCGGAGTTGATGTTGAAAAAGGCCCCCATCCGAACATGATGATTGGAGATGGAGCACGGTCCTCGGTCGAGCCAAGGTGACTAGTCGAGTTGGCGACGAAGATGCCGGCGTCGCAGTTGACCTGCGGGCGAGCCATTGATCCTTTTGCCGATCACACAGTGGAACTCTCAATGAAAGCATCAATGTCAGTGTCAAAACCGGTGGATCTCGGGTAGGGGGTCCCGAACTGTCCTTTAGGATTGATGGTAACAGGAGGCAGGGGACACGATGTTTACCCAGGTTCGGGCCCTCTTGATGGAGGTAATACCCTACGTCCTGCTTGATTGATATTGATGATGTGAATATTACAAGAGTTGATCTACCACGAGATCGTAGAGGCTAAAACCCTAGAAGTTAGCCTGTGGTATGATTGTTGTATATGATCTATCGACTAGCCTGGCCTCGGTTTATATAATGCACCAGAGGCCTAGGATAACAAGAGTCCTAGCCGAATACGCCAGTGGGGAGGAGTCCTTCGTCTTGATCACTAAGTCTTGTGGAATCTTCCATGTATGCGGCAGCTATCCGAACTGGCCCATGAGTATACAGCCATGGGGGTCCTCGGCCCAATCTAACAGATCGGGAGACGACGTGGTGAGTACCCCCTAGTCCAGGACACCGTCAATGACCGAGACCCATCTCCGGTCAATAACTAATAGCGGAACCTAGATGCTCATATTGGTTCCTACATATTCTATGAAGATCTTTATCGGTCAAACCACATAACGATATACGTTGTTCCCTTTGTCATCGGTATGTTACTTGCCCGAGATTCGATCGTCGGTATCTCAATACCTAGTTCAATCTCATTACCGGCAAGTCTCCTGACACCGTCAGTAGCCCCCTGAACCGATCTTCAAGTTAGGGACGCTCCTCGATTCTTCTGAACTGTTCTTCATCTCGGTTGTCGGTCTTGAAAACTGGTTCAACAAATCTTCTCATCTTTGATCATGAGGATCGCCAAAATGCATTCGATGAGTTTGCACGTCGGGTATCCGAGGAGCCCCTTTAAGTTTCCGGCCTTTATCAATGCCTTGTTATTTTTATGTCACACCTCGGGTTTGAAGTTGTTCCCGGGAGGCAGTGTCCTCTTGCGTCCGAGCTCTAACACCGGACTGCATTCGAGGTATCTTTTGCAGCCGAGCACCAATGCCGGACTGCTTCCGAGCTCCAACGCTGAAATGTATCCGAGCTCCAACGTCGGACTGTGTCCAAGCTCCAACGCCAGACTATATCCAAGATGTCATAGATCATCTTGGTCCAAAAAAGTTGAAGGAGTTTAGCCGAGCTTAATGCTGGAAATGCCCTCTATGGAGCCAGCCACTAGCGCCCGAGCTTTATGCCGGACTGCTTCCGAGGTGGTGCACCACCCCGACCGTGGGCCAATTTTTTGTCAATATTTTTGATTGGTGCAATTTATTCTCTGCCGAGATATATAGCCAGTAACCCTCGACGTGTGTATCGGTTTAAAATCCGAGATGCACTTGAAGGATGATGTAAGACCACTGATCCCAGTAGCCGCTGAGACTCAGGTTGATTTGCAAAATCGGCCTGAGGATCAAGTCCTAGCTCGGCAGAATACTTCGGGATACAAAAAGTGGTGTGCTTAGTCCTCGAGACTCAGGTTGGGTGCGGCCGACCAACCTGAGGATCGTAATCTCCTCGGAAACTGTATTGCACTTAAAATTTTCTGCATTGGACAGGCAATGCAGTAGCCCCCGAGACACTGGTCGGGTGGCAACACCAGATCAGGGGATCAATGTGCCCCTTTAATATTTGTAAATAATAAGCCCGAAGCCCAGTAGCCCTCGAGTCTTAATGCGGGCACAAGTGGCCAAATTAAGGATCGATATCCATAGTAAAATCACAAATTATGTGTAATGACTCTATGTATCCAAGTACTTTACATCCTTAATGCTCGGATCCGCATTGTACAAAACTTTGTTGACCGACCATCGGCTTCCACCTCCTCGGCTAGTAGCCGAGGAGTGTTTGTCCTACTTTATAAAGCCTTTATGAGGGCAAAGATTTACGACAAACAAGGCAACCTGGCATACGGTTTTATAAACAAAGGTACATAGAGAGATATGTTATATTACTGTTTAACATAAGAAATGTCTTCCAAAGAAAATAGTCCCGCTATCGGTTCCTTTCTTTGGGTTGTCATGCTAAGCATGATCATGAAATCTCAGCTCTAATGTAAGAGCAAAATATCGAGGATTTAGTTTGGGAGGCCAGTTAATAGCCCCCGGTAGTGTTCGGCGACAGTCGAGGTCAAGCCGTAAACACTTCGGCCATTGTTATGAATGGCCCGTCATTTAACACCGTCATCGGATCGCTCACCAGTTTACGCTTATTGTGACAGTCAGTTTTCGGCTTTCTCCACTGAGGTGCTTAACCATGTGAGCTGGAAGCACAATCGCAGTGGTTCTCCCTTTGCACACCTAGCCGAACAAAGCGGAACGTAGGAGGCAAGCGCAGGAGCCGGGCAACCCAACTATTGACCGAAGACACAATTCGAAACCAATGCATATATAGTGAAATCCGAGAATGTTTTTGTCGAATATATAAAGGTGTCCAGCATTGCACCATGAGACTTGTGCTGGAAACACACAAATAGTTTAAAAGTGCCAAAAAGCTTGGAAAACCAAAAAACGTTAGTAAAAACATGACGTCCGAACAAGATCAAGTGTTCGGTGCCAATCCGAAAATTGGAACAGAAAGAAAAAATTGTGCTTCTGTCGTGTTTTGACAATGACCAAGAAGAAAACACATTTACAGCTCATACATAAATTTTAAGAGCCCCCAAGTGACTTGGGTAAGAATTTTATGTATAATGATTGTATGTACCGAAGTACTTATATCATATTTGTGTTCACCCGAACTTTAAACGCGTCTTAACCGACCGTCGGCTTCTGCCTCTTCGGTCAAGGGCCGAAAAGTGTTCATGTACTCCGCCTATCGAGAGTATCGACGGTGTTTCCGATGACCAGGCAGTCAAGCCATAAGGCTGTAACAGACAAAGCGCACTCAGGGAACTTATGCTATATTACTAACGAAGTGTAAGAAGCATCTTCGAAGAAAATAGTACCCCACCGATACCTTTCTTCGGTGCTCATTATTACTATGAGACTTGTGCAATAGATTTTTTGTACTCATGAGTTCCGTTGTGTGCCGACCATGATTGAAAACAATAAGAGCGCTAGCTTTCGGCTTCACCCAGTCTGAGGTCAGAGCTTGGATGACCCGGTCGTGACAATCGCAGAGGTGCTCCCTTTACTCCCTAGCCGAACAATCGGGAACGTAGGGGTAAGCACAGGAGCCAGGCAACCCAGCTTTCAAATCGCTTAGGTCAATATGGTGCATATTGTGGTGTAATACACGAACAAGGAACGAAGCCGTACAAGTATAATCATATGCAAGAGGAAAAGCTCCATCAAGGGAGCCCCCAAGTAAACGGGGTATTTGAATTTGAGTGTCACAAACAAAGTTTTTACAAGGAGATTCTCTACAAGCAACTTTTTTTCAAAAAGGTATAATGCTTGGTTGAACCGAACACAAGTTCAAAATTTAAAACTTTGAGCATGAAGGCAACTTAGCTGGTTAATGTGTTCGGTATTGATGACGTAGCCCGAGTTTGATGCAGGACAAGGTTCCATCCCCCAAGCCGGTCCCAAGGTGGCGGAGCAAAGAGCTCGGCACTCCGAAGTGGTGACATAGCACGGTCAATGCGGGCCGACAAAGTGATGCCGAAGTCCCTGGCATGGGGTAATGAAGTGTTGATGAAGCCCCATGTCCAGCCGAGGTGACGTGGTATGTCAGTATGCCGAGTTGACGATACTGCCCAACCCGAATCATTTTCATGTGCATAAAAATAATGCAAACCGGAGATAATAGTAATAGTAATAAATAAATAAAAATCATTGCATGATAAATAATTTATGCAAAGTGAGTAATAAAAGAAATATGACCTGGCGCCGAAGTCAATGTCGATGCAGGGCGTCGGCGTGATGCGGTAAAGGCGTGGCAAAGCCTGAATTCACAGGTCGGTCTGAGTTCCGGATGCGGCGTTCGCTGGACTATGTACGGAAACTGACCGAACCACCATGCGACCGTCGTTAATGCGGCCATCATTTGATAGACCTGTGTACATATGATGAACAAACCAGAGTAATAATTCCTTGGAAAAAATGAACCCGTACAAGCAAAAAATACTTGGATTAATAGCACCTAGTTTATTTGTTGTAGCAATCCGAAGAAAGGTGATTCCGAAAACTGGGACTCGATCCGCATACCCATTGCATGATGGGCGATAAAGCGACGGTATGGCGATGCTGGCAAAGGTTGGCTCGCCGAGGTAAAGCCCTCGATCCAGCTAACGTGACGGAGCTGGTCGGCTAGTGACGCCGAAGTCTCCGGAGTAGGTTGATGAAAAGACGGCGAATCCCCCGGTCCAGCCGAGATGTCGAAGCCTCGATGTCAGCCGATGAGTCGAAGTAGCTCGGCATGATGTACACCAGCTTGAAGAAGCAATAGTGCGGCCCTGCCGATGCAGGTCGTGACATGGTCGATGCCGGCTTGATGAAGTGACCGTGCGGCGATGCCGGTATGCCCGCTCCGTGTAATCTGTTGGGCGGCGATGTTGGTGATGATTTATCTTTTGCGATGCCGGACTCTTTTGAGGCTTTCTGAGATGATGATCCAAAGAAGTTGAGCTCGGCTCAACAAGGTGACGACGTGTCTAGCGCAGGTCGGCAGCCTTGGAGCAATATTGCCGGACTGGTTTGACACCAGCATGATGATGAAGATGACCTCAGGGGAGGCTTAAAAATTTATGGGCACGTGTTTAAAAACAACGCACAATACCTTAGAATATAATTCCTTTAAAAAGGTTGTCCAATATCATGTTCAAAAAGAAATATGAATTTGGGTCGGATCCGTATTCGCGCAGAAAACAGATCCAAAAATTGGTCCACTCATCGGAAGGTTCCCGGAGTTTGAACCGTCGGATCGAGCTGAAATTTGGAGGGCTGGTAGATATGGGAATTCCGCAGTAGATGAACGGGTTGGATCTTCCAAAGGACCTCCGAGCTGGGCTCTGGAGACCACGCCATAAACTCATCTAGATTCCCATCCAGATTTGATAGGGCTCCGGTATATCGTAGATTGTCGGAGATTCCTCCATCGGAACTCGACGAAATTTTGCATGGCTATTGTAGACGTAATTCCGCACTATTCCACCGAAGCAATCGTCAAACCGACGCTCGAGGAGGTGGCGACGGCGAAGACAAGTTTGCTGTCCATAAATACAGCATGGCT
The DNA here is from genome assembly GCF_002162155.2 of Triticum dicoccoides. Lineage (NCBI taxonomy): Eukaryota > Viridiplantae > Streptophyta > Magnoliopsida > Poales > Poaceae > Triticum > Triticum dicoccoides. The sequence goes on along the minus strand of NC_041388.1, from coordinate 497,197,589 downwards.
GCCCGAGGGCAATGTTGACGTTGAGCCCTCGAGCTCCATGGATGACTCTTCTATGATCATGATAGAGATCGGAGTTGATGTTGAAAAAGGCCCCCATCCGAACATGATGATTGGAGATGGAGCACGGTCCTCGGTCGAGCCAAGGTGACTAGTCGAGTTGGCGACGAAGATGCCGGCGTCGCAGTTGACCTGCGGGCGAGCCATTGATCCTTTTGCCGATCACACAGTGGAACTCTCAATGAAAGCATCAATGTCAGTGTCAAAACCGGTGGATCTCGGGTAGGGGGTCACGAACTGTGCCTTTAGGATCGATGGTAACAGGAGGCAGGGGACACGATGTTTACCCAGGTTCGGGCCCTCTTGATGGAGGTAATACCCTACGTCCTGCTTGATTGATATTGATGATGTGAATATTACAAGAGTTGATCTACCACGAGATCGTAGAGGCTAAAACCCTAGAAGCTAGCCTGTGGTATGATTGTTGTATATGATCAATCGACTAGCCTGGCCTCGGTTTATATAATGCACCAGAGGCCTAGGATAACAAGAGTCCTAGCCGAATACGCCGGTGGGGAGGAGTCCTTCGTCTTGATCACCAAGTCTTGTGGAATCTTCCATGTATGCGGCAGCTATCCGAACTGGCCCATGAGTATACAACCATGGGGGTCCTCGGCCCAATCTAACAGATCGGGAGACAACGTGGTGAGTACCCCCTAGTCCAAGACACCGTCAATGACCGAGACCCATCTCCGGTCAATAACTAATAGCGGAACCTAGATGCTCATATTGGTTCCTACATATTCTACGAAGACCTTTATCGGTCAAACCACATAACGATATACGTTGTTCCCTTTGTCATCGGTATGTTACTTGCCCGAGATTCGATCGTCGGTATCTCAATACCTAGTTCAATCTCGTTACCGGCAAGTCTCTTTACTCCTTCCGTAATGCATCATCCCGTAACTAACTCATTAGTCACATTGCTTGCAAGGCTTATAGTGATGTGCATTACCAAGAGGGCCCAGAGATACCTCTCCGATATTCGGAGTAACAAATCCTAATCTCGATCTATACCAACTCAACAAACACCATCAGAGACACCTGTAGAGCATTTTTATAGTCACTCAGTTACGTTGTGACATTTGATAGCACACTAAGTATTCCTCCAGTATTCAGGAGTTGCATGATCTCATAGTCATAGGAACATGTATAAGTTATGGAGAAAGCAATAGCAACAAACTAAACGATCATCGTGCTAAGCTAACAGATGGGTCAAGTCAATCACAACATTCCCTTGTGATGTGATCCTATTAATCAAATGACAACTCATGTATATGGTTAGGAAACATAACCATCATTGCTTCAACGAGCTAGTCAAGTAGAGGCATACTAGTGACATTCTGTTTGTCTATGTATTTACACATGTACTAAGTTTTCGGTTAATACAATTCTAGCATGAATAATAAACATTTATCATGATATAAGGAAATATAAATAACAACTTTATTATTGCCTCTAGGGCATATTTCCTTCAGTCTCCCACTTGCACTAGAGTTAATAATTTAGATTACAATGTAATGACTCTAACACCCATGGAGTCTTGGTGCTGATCATGTTTTGCTCATGAGAGAGGCTTAGTCAACGGGTCTGCAACATTCAGATCCGGATGTATCTTGCAAATCTCTATGTATCCCTCCTTGACTTGATCGCGGATGGAATTGAAGCGTCTCTTGATGTGCTTGGTTCCAAGGCAATTGCACCAGTATTGTCACAAAAGATTTTCATTGGACCCGATGCACTAGGTATGACACCTAGATCGGATATGAACTCCTTCATTTGCTGCTTCTGAAGCAGCTATGTACTCCGCTTCACATGTAGATCCCGCCACAACACTCTGCTTGGAACTGCACCAACTGACAACTCCACCATTTAATAAAAATACGTATCCGGTTTGTGACTTAGAGTCATCTGGATTGGTGTCAAGGCTTGCATCGACGTAACCGTTTACGACAAGCTCTTTGGCACCTCCATAAACGAGAAACATATCCTTAGTCCTTTTCAGGTATTTTAGGATGTTCTTGACCGCTGCCCAGTGATCCACTCCTGGATTAATTTGGTACCTCCCTGCTAAACTAATAGCAAGGCACACATCAGGTCTGGTACACAACATTGCATACATGATAGAACCTATGGCTGAAGCATAGGGAATGACTTTCATTTTCTCTCTATCTTCTGCAATGGTCGGGCATTCAATCTGACTCAACTTCACACCTTGTTACACAGGTAAGAACCCTCTCTTTGCCTGATCCATTTTGAACTTCTTCAAAACTTTATCAAGGTATGTGCTTTGTGAAAGTCCAATTAAGCGTATTGATCTATCTCTATAGATCTTGATGCCCAATATATAAGCAGTTTCACCGAGGTCTTTCATTGAAAAATTATTATTCAAGTATTCTTTTATGCTATTCAGAAATTCAGTATCATTTTCGATCAACAATATGTCATCTACATATAATATCAGAATTGCTACAGAGCTCCCACTCACTTTTTTTTGAAAATATAGGCTTCTCCAAAAGTGTGTATAAAACCATATGCTTTGATCACACTATCAAAGCGTATATTCCAACTCCGAAAGGCTTGCACCAGTCCATAAATGGATCGTTGGAGCTTCAATACTTTGTTAGCACCTTTTGGATCGACAAAACCTTCTGGTTGCATCATATACAACTCTTCTTTAAGATATCCATTAAGGAATGCAGTTTTGACATCCATTTGCCAAATTTCATAATCATAAAATGCGGCAATTGCTAACATGATTCCAACGGACTTAAGCATCGCTACGGGTGAGAAAGTCTCATGGTAGTCAATTCCTTGAACTTGTCGAAAACCTTTTGCAACAAGTCGAGCTTTGTAGACAGTAACATTACCGTAAGCGTCAGTCTTCTTCTTGAAGATCCATTTATTCTCTATGGCCTGCCGATCATCGGGCAAGTCAACCAAAGTCCACACTTTGTTCTCATACATGGATCCCATCTCAGATTTCATTGCCTCTAGCCATTTTGCGGAATCTGGGTCATCATCGCTTCCTCATAGTTCGTAGGTTCATCATGGTCAAGTAACATGACCTCCAGAACATGATTACTGTACCACTCTGGTGCAAATCTCACTCTGGTTGACTTACAAGGTTCGATAGTAACTTATCAAAAGTTTCATGATCATCATCATTAACTTCCTCACTTACTGGTGTAGGAATCACTGGAACTGTTCTCAGTGATGAACTACTTTCCAATAAGGGAGCTGGTACAATTACCTCATCAAGTTCTACTTTCCTCCCACTCACTTCTTTCGAGAGAAACTCCTTCTCTAGAAAGGATCCATTCTTAGCAACAAATATCTTGCCTTCGGATCTGTGATAGAAGGTGTGCCCAACAGTCTCTTTTGGGTATCCTATGAAGACACATTTCTCCGATTTGGGTTCGAGCTTATCAGGTTGAAGCTTTTTCACATAAGCATCGCAGCCCCAAACTTTAAGAAACGACAACTTGGGTTTCTTGCCAAACCACAGTTCATAAGGTGTCATCTCAACGGATTTAGATGGTGCCCTATTTAACGTGAATGCAGCTGTCTCTAAAGCATAACCCCAAAACAATAGAGGTAAATCAGTAAGAGACATCATAGATCGCACCATATATAGTAAAGTACGATTATGACGTTCGGACACACCATTACGCTGTGGTGTTCTGGGTGGCGTGAGTTGCGAAACTATTCCACATTGTTTCAAATGAAGACCAAACTCGTAACTCAAATATTCTCCTCCACGATCAGATCGTAGAAACTTTATTTTCTTGTTACGATGATTTTCCACTTCACTCTGAAATTCTTTGAACTTTTCAAATGTTTCAGACTTATGTTTCATTAAGTAGATATACCCATATCTACTCAAATCATCTGTGAAGGTGAGAAAATAACGATATCCACCATGAGCCTCAATGTTCATTGGACCACATACATCAGTATGTATGATTTCGAATAACTTTGTTGCTCTCTCGATTGTTCCGGAGAACGGAGTTTTAGTCATCTTGCCCATGAGGCATGGTTCGCAAGTACTAAGTGATTCACAAGCAAGTGATTCCAGAAGTTCACCAGAATGGAGTTTCTTCATGCTTTTACACCAATATGACCCAAACGCCAGTGCCACAAATAAGTTGCACTATCATTATCAACTCTTCATCTTTTGGCTTCAATACTATGAACATGTGTATCACTACTATCAAGATTTGGTAAAAATAGAGCATTCATCAAGGGTTCATGACCATAAAAGATATAACTCATATAAATAGAACAACCATTATTCTCTGATTTAAATGAATAACCATCTCGCATCAAACAAGAACCAGATATAATGTTCATGCTCAACGTTGGCACCAAATAACAATTATTTAGGTATAAAACTAATCCCGAAGGTAGATGTAGAGGTAGCGTGCCGACGGCGATCACATCGACTTTGGAACCATTTCCCACGCGCATCATCACCTCGTCCTTAGCCAATATTCTCTTAATCCGTAGCCCATGTTTCGAGTTGCAAATATTAGCAACAAAACCAGTATCAAATACCCAGGCGCTACTGCGAGCATTAGTAAGGTACACATCAATAACATGTATATCAAATATACCTTTCACTTTGCCATCCTTCTTCTCCGCCAAATACTTGGGGCATTTCAGCTTCCAGTGACCAGTCCCTTTGCAGTAGAAGCACTCAATCTCAGGCTTAGGTCCAGACTTGGGTTTCTTCACTTGAGTAGCAACTGGCTTGCAGTTGTTCTTGAAGTTCCCCTTCTTCCCTTTATCCTTTTTCTTGAAACTGGTAGTCTTGTTGACCATCAACACTTGATGCTCCTTCTTGATTTCCACCTCCGCAGCCTTTAGCATTGCGAAGAGCTCAGGAATCATTTTATCCATCCATTGCATATTATAGTTCATCACAAAGCTCTTGTAGCTTGGTGGCAGTGATTGAAGAACTCTGTCAATGACACTATCATCAGGAAGATTAACTCCCAGCTGAGTCAAGTGGTTGTGGTACTCAGACATTCTGAGTATATGTTCACTGACGGAACTATTCTCCTCCATTTTGCAGCTGTAGAACTTATTGGAGACTTCATATCTCTCAATCCGGGCATTTGCTTGAAATATTAACATCAACTCCTGGAACATCTCATATGCTCCATGACGTTCAAAACGTCGTTGATGTCCCGGTTCTAAGCCGTAAAGCATGGCACACTGAACTATCGAGTAGTCATCAGCTTTGCTCTGCCATGTGTTCATAACATCTGGCGTTGCTCCTGCAGCGGGTTTGTCACCTAGCGGTGCTTTCAGGACGTAATTCTTCTGTGCAGCAATGAGGATAATCCTCAAGTTACTGACCCAGTCTGTGTAGTTGCTACCATCATCTTTCAACTTAGCTTTCTCTAGGAACGCATTAAATTCAACGGAACAACAACACGGACCATCTATCTACAACAACATAGACATGCAAAATACTATCAGGTACTAGGTTCATGATAAAATAAAGTTCAATTAATCAAATTACTTAAGAACTCCCACTTAGATAGATATCTCTCTAATCATCTAAGTGATCACGTGATCCATATCAACTAAACCATGTCCGATCGTCACGTGAGATGGAGTAGTTTTCAATGGTGAACATCACTATGTTGATCATATCTACTATATGATTTACGCTCGACCTTTCGGTCTCAGTGTTCCGAGGCCATATCTGCATGTGCTAGCCTCGTCAAGTTTAACCCGAGTATTCTGCGTGTTCAAACTGGCTTGCACCCGTTGTATGTGAACGTAGAGCTTATCACACTTGATCATCACGTGGTGTCTCGGCACGATGAACTGTAGCAACGGCGCATACTCAGGGAGAACACTTGTACCTTGAAATTTAGTGAGAGATCATCTTATAATGCTACCGCCGAACTAAGCAAAATAAGATGCATAAAGGATAAACATTACATGCAATCAATATAAGTGATATCATATGGCCATCATCATCTTGTGCCTTTGATCTCCATCTCCAAACCACCGTCATGATCACCATCGTCACCGGCTTGACACATTGATCACCATAGAGGCATCATTGCCGTCTCGCTAGCTATTGCTTCTACGACTATCGCTACCGCTTAGTGATAAAGTAAAGCAATTACATGGCGATTGCACTTCATACAATAAAGCGACAACCATATGGCTCCTGCCAATTGTCGATAACTATGTTACAAAACATGATCATCTCATACAATAAAATTTAGCATCATGTCTTGACCATATCACATCACAACATGCCCTGCAAAAGTAAGTTAGACATCCTCTACTTTGTTGTTGCAAGTTTTACGTGGCTGCTACGGGCTGAGCAAGAACCGTTCTTACCTACGCATCAAAAACCACAACGCGGTATAGTGATTGCTTTTTGACCTTCAGAAAGAACCATGTTCATTGAATCCGATTCAACTAAAGTTGGAGAAACTGACACCCATCAGCCATCTGTGTGCTAAGCACGTCGGTAGAACTAGTCTCGCGTAAGCGTACGTGTAATGTCGGGCTGAGCCGCTTCATCCAATAATACCGTTGAATCAAGAATCAACTAGTGACCGCAAGCAATATGTATATACCCACAATCACAAATCCTTTGCATTCTACTCATGCATATAACATCTACGCATAGACCTGGCTCTGATACCACTGTTGGGGAACGTAGTAATTTCAAATAATTTCGTACGCACACACAAGATCTATCATGGTGATGCATAGCAACGAGAGGGGAAGAGTGTTGTCCACGTACCCTCGTAGACCGTAAGAGGAAGCGTTATGACAACACGGTTGATGTAGTCATACGTCTTCACGATCCGACCGATACTAGTACCGAAAGTACGACACCTCCGCGATCTACACACGTTCGGCTCGGTGATGTCCCACGAACTATCGATCCAGCTAAGTGTCGAGGGAGAGCTTCATCAGCACGACGACATGATGACGGTGATGATGAAGCTATCGGCACAGGGCTTCGCCTAAGCACTACGGCGATATGATCGAGGTGGATTATGGTGGAGGGGGGCACCGCACACGGCTAACAGATCAATGATCAACTTGTGTGTCCTAGGGTGCCCCTGCCCCCGTATATAAAGGAGCAAGGGGGGAGGCCAACCGACCCTTGTGGCGCGCCTGGAGGGGAGGAGTCCTCCTCCTACTAGGAGTAGGACTCCCCTTTCTTAGTCTTACTAGGAGGGGAAAGGAAGGAGGAGAAGGGAGAAGGAAAGGGGGGTGAGGGAGTCCTGGATTAGGGAGTGTCCGGATGGCCGGACTATACCTTCAGCCGGACTCCTGGACTATGAAGATACAAGATTGAAGACTTCGTCCCGTGTCCGGAAGGGACTTTCCTTGGCGTGGAAGGCAAGCTTGGCAATACGGATATGCAGATCTCCTACCATTGTAACCGACTTTGTGTAACCCTAACCCTCTCCGGTGTCTATATAAACCGGAGGGTTTTAGTTCGTAGGACAACATACACAACAACAATCATACGATAGGCTAGCTTCTAGGGTTTAGCCTCTCCGATCTCGTGGTAGATCTACTCTTGTACTACCCATATCATCAATATTAATCAAGCAGGACGTAGGGTTTACCTCCATCGAGAGGGCCCGAACCTGGGTAAAACTTCGTGTCCCTTGCCTCCTGTTACCATCCGGCCTAGACGCACAGTTCGGGACCCCCTACCCGAGATCCGCCGGTTTTGACACCGACATTGGTGCTTTCATTGAGAGTTCCTCCGTGTCGTCACCGTCAGGCTTGATGGCTCCTACGATCATCAATAGCGATGCAGTCCAGGGTGAGACCTTCCTCCTCGGACAAATCTTCGTCTTCGGCGGCTTCGCACTGCGGGCCAATTCACTTGGCCATCTGGATTAGATCGAAAACTATGCCCCTGGCCGTCAGGTCAGATTTGGAAGCTTAAACTACACGGCTGACAGCCTCGGGGACTTGATCTTCGACAGATTCGAGCCACTGCCGAGCGCGCCGCACTGTCACGACGAGCATGATCTAGCTCTACCGCCGAATAGTGCCCTGGAGGCCGCACCCGCATCGGCTTCGACCCTTAATTCGGAGCCGACTGCGCCGATCGAGGATGGGTGGTGGGACGCTGCCTCGGGGCTGCGATCCCAATGGCGATCGAGCCGAACACCCGCCCCGCACTCTGCGAGACTCGTGACTCCAAGGAGCCGGACTCCTCTCCGGACTCCGAACCCTCCGCGCCCCTGCTGATCGAATCCGATTGGGCGTCGATCATGGAGTTTACTGCCGCGGACATCCTTCAGCACTCGCCTTTCGGCGATATTCTGAAGACACTAAAGTCTCTCTCTTTATCAGGAGAGCCCTGGCCGAACTACGGTCAGCAAGGTTGGGATACGGACGATGAAGAAATTCAAAACCCACCCACCACCCACTTTGTAGCCACTGTCGACGATTTAACCGACATGCTCGACTTCGACTCCAAAGACATCGACGGTATGGACGCCGATGAAGGAGACAATAAAGAACCAGCGCCTATCGGGCCCTGGAACACCACCTCGTCATATGACGTATACATGGTGGACGCACCACAAGATGACGACGAGGAGCGAAAGGACGCACAGAAGGCTTGTTCCCTCGAAAGGCAGTCAAAGCAGCGACGCAAGCGCCACCCCAAATCCTGCCTCGATAGAAATAGCGATCACACAGACCCAGTGCTGGAGCAGGGCGAATCGCTGGCGGACAACGGCAATCCGGATAATCAAACCGAACAAACAAATTCTATCAAGGATAATGGTCCGGACGACATAACGCCGGACAGGCACCCGGAGCAGCAGAATGCCCGTAAAAGGCTTGTCGCCACCGCGACGAGTCTTAAAAAGCAGAAGCAAAGGCTCAAGGCCGCGCAAGACACACTCCAAATCATATGGAGTAAAATACTCAACACTGCAGCAAGGTACGGCGACAATCGCCCCTCCAAGAGCTACCCAAAGCGGAAGCTGCTACCCGAATTAGATGAGGAGGCCTCAGACCCCCCACAACCAAATATCAAAGCAGCCACCTGGTCGGATAGACGACCCCTCTACCAACACAGAGCGGCATACAACGCCGCTCACAATACAATACGCGACCCATGCGAGGGCTCGCACCCAAAGGATGGCGCAACAAGATCCATCTATGGACCACGCAAGCGCGCCCCAGCATACAATGCAACACAACAAACATCCGAACAACACGGTACACCCAGCTATAGGGGTGCCGCACACCCCCTATGTTTCACCGATGAGGTGCTGGACCATGAATTTCCAGAGGGATTGAAGCCCGTAAACATAGAGGCATACGACGGAACAACAGACCCCGGGGTCTGGATTGAGGACTACATCCTTCACATCCATATGGCTCGAGGAGATGATCTCCATGCCATCAAGTACTTACCCCTCAAGCTCAAAGGGCCAGCTCGTCACTGGCTCAAAGGCCTCCCCGAAAGCTCCATTGGAAGTTGGGAAGAGCTCGAAGACGCCTTTCGGGCAAATTTGCAAGGGACTTATGTCCGACCTCCGAATGCGGACGATTTGAGTCATATAACTCAACAGCCCGGAGAGTCAGCTCGAAAGCTTTGGAACAGGTTTCTTACTAAAAAGAACCAGATTGTCGATTGTCCGGACGCCGAAGCCTTGGCAGCTTTCAAGCATAGCGTCTGTGACGAATGGCTCGCCAGACACCTCGGCCAAAATAAGCCGAGAACGATGGCCGCATTAACAAACCTCATGACCCGCTTTTGCGCGGGTGAGGACAGCTGGCTAGCCAGATGCAGCACCAGCGACCCCAGTACATCTGAAGTTAGAGATGGAAACAGGAAATCACGGCGCAACAACAACAACAAATGCCGGAATAAAGAAGACAGCGTGAAGGGCACGGCAGTAAATGCCGGATTCAAAAGCTCTCGGCCAGGTCAAAAGCCACCCCCTAAAGGCACCAGGGATGAACTGTCCAGCCTCAACAAAATTCTGGACCAAGTATGTCAGATCCATAGTACCCCTGGTAAACCTGCTAACCATACCCACAGAGAATGTTGGGTCTTCAAGCAGTCCGGCAAGATACACCAAGTGAAGATGAGGACGAGCCCCCCAAGCAAGACACAGGGGAACAAAAGAAATTTCCACCAGAAGTCAAAATAGTAAACGTGTTACACGTGATCAAGGGAAAAAACAACGCGGCACCCCCAGGAAAATATACCCAAGTGCCTGTCACCGCGAAGTCCTGCCACTGGTCGTCTCAACCGATCACTTTCGACCATCGCGATTACTCAGCAAGTATCCGACACGCAGGATGGGCTGCCCTGGTATTAGACCTAGTAATTGGCGGATATCACTTCACACGAGTCTTGATGGACGGCGGCAGTAGCCTAAACCTAATATATCAGGATACAATCCGCGGGATGGGGTTAGACCCAACACAAATTCGCCATAGCAATACTACCTTTAAAGGAGTAATGCCAGGCCCAGGGGCTTATTGTACGGGCTCCCTCCTACTACAAATTATATTCGGCTCCCCCGATAACTTCCGTCGCGAGCATTTAACTTTCCACATCGCTCCGTTTCAAAGCGGCTATCAAGCACTGCTCGGACAAGAAGCTTTCGCTCGCTTTAATGCAATACCACACTACGCCTCCCTCACACTCAAGATGCTCGGTCCACGTGGCATCATTACAGTGCACGGAAATATCAAGCGATCCCTGCGCGCCGAAGAGAGTGAGGCTGCCTTGGCAGCCGCACACTAAAGGCGCCCGGACCAGCGAAAGCATCCAATAGGTCGTCAAGACCTCAGACACAACTAATCGAGTCCGGCGCCACTACTTATACCGAATATACGGTCACACCCCTATTTGTCAATACAAGGGGCTCAACACGCGCAGACAAGTGGCAATTTCTTCTCACCTTGAGTTATACATGGTTTCTTTAACAAACTATCGTTTTGCACGACAACTTTTTTCACCTAAATTCCTCTCTTTTACAGACGATCATCGTGCTACACCCATCCATGATACGGCACAACGGAGACACAGGCACAGACGTGCAACAGGGACCCGCTCCAAGGATTCTTTTTAGATTAAGACCCTGCGTAAACCTTTTTTACTGTCTCTTGTTGATACATATCCACCGTTGAGAAGGATGCTGACGTCTTGGCATGTGGCCACGCCAGAATAATGCACGTACCTGGACACAAGGGGCTTCTTACAAAGGCCATTATTTAGGCCTGGTTTATACCACAAAGACCGAATACCTTAGGGAGTGTTCGGCGTCGCGAGTTTGACCCTATATGCATCAGCTCCGAATCATTGTCTTTGGTTAAATGTTGGGTTTGCCCGACTCCTGTGTTTTGGTGCCTTACGTTCTGCTTTACCGGCCAAGGTAGCACCAGGAGAACTACTGCGATTGTGCCCTGGTTCATCCGGACGAGCACCTCAGTAGAGAAAGCCGAAAACTGACTGTCATGATATAGCGTGAGGCTGGTCAACCACTCGATGACCTGTGGGAATGTTAGAATTCCTCCGCCTTAACAAAGGGCCGTTTTCCGGCCAGGCATGTACGCACCCCGAGATCGGGAGAGTGCGGAGCTACCAGGGGCATTATAGTCCGGTTGCCTCGCTCGCTCCGCTATCACCTCCTTAATAGGACCAAGACGTTGGGTTAAGTGTGAACTCGTGTTTTTGCGAGCACCTCCGCATTATATGCGTGAGGGTTGAAGCCGACGGCTGCAATCTTTCAGGTTATACACGTGTATACATAAACGGCCGCCTAGGAGGCATCATATTACTTTCAGGCAAAAGTATAAAAATAGCCTTATAAAAATTTATAAAAGCATTTCGCTTACAATGAGATTACACATCACTCAAACATAATATTTTTTGAGCACTGGGTCTCTATCAAACGAGCACCCTCAAGAACTTCCTCAAAGTAGTGCTCGGCAGCCCTTCGACCTATGGCCGAATCCCGCACTGCAACAGTGGTAGCATCCATCTCCGCCCAGTATGCTTTAACACGGGCAAAGGCCATCCGTGCGCCCTCTATGCACGCCGACCTCTTCATCGCATTAATGCGCGGCACCATGTCAAGGAACTGCTGCACCAAGCTGAAATAGCTGTTCGGTTTTGACCTTTCTGGCCATAGCTGATCCACAACAGACCTCATGGAAAGTCCGGGCAACCTATTTAGTTCGGCCCATTCGGCTAATTGGTCAGTCAATGAAAGCGGACGTTCGGGAGAATGGAATTTTCTCCAAAATAGCTGGTCTACTTCACGGTCCATCCGACCCTAGAAATACTTGGCTGCATCGGCAGCGCTCGCCGCCAAATCCATATATACATCCTCCGAACTCCACAGCCGATCCAGAGGGGCATACCGTGGATATCCGAACTTCCTCCGCAACATAAAGGATTTCCCAGCTACAATATCCTCGGCTTCCCGCAGATCCTCCTTCTTTGCCCTCATAGCAGAGCGGAGGTCCTTTTTCGCCGCAGCGGCCTTCTTAAGGTCCGATGCCTTCGCTTGGTTTTCCTTTTCAAGAACCCGGCAACGATCGTCGGCGGCTTTTAATTCTATGGCCATCTTGGCCATCTTGTCTCGGCTCTCGCCATGCACGGCCTTCTCGGCTTGCAACTCTTCGGCCGCCTTCAAAGCAGCCGCATTACCCAACCTCGCTTGTTCCTTGGCTCGGGCAAGTTCTGCCCGCAAGGCTTCAACAGTGGCAGCTCCATCTGCAGTCACAGCATATTAAAGATACTGGCATCATGCTGCTCTTCCTATGTGGCCTTTACCAGATAATGACACTTACCCTGTGCCTCGCCAAGCCTTTTGTTAACAAGCTCGATGTCGGCGTCTGCCGCATCCAACTGCCGTTCTAAATGGGCAAATTCGCTAGTCCGGCTAGCCACCGGAGCTTCCATCACCTGCACATAGAGGCAGTATGGTTATTACCTGGGAATATGATCCTCTGTTCGCCATCGTTTCCGATGACAACCAGAGTCTCAGGGGCTACCATCTACATAGGGCACACCTAGCATGTGCAGGACTATCATACATTCTTTTATGTACCTCAAAGCCTGTCAGTAGACTCATAAAAACTTCATGCAATCCGCTTTCGGCGGACGATATTCTCTCCATCACCATATTCATCAGCACACGGTGTTCATCTAAGATGGCCGCTCGCCCCACCAACTCCCTCAGAACATCCGATCGCACACTATACGGTGCCGGACTCTTTTGTCTGCTCTCTTTGGGAGCCGGACAATGGGAGCTTCGGGGGTCAATGGGATTATCTTCCGGTCTCACCGGACTCGGAGAGGCCCTCCGCACGACACTTCAGGGTCGCCCGCTTCTGGAGTGGAGGAGTCCGGAGGAGGCGTTTCTCTCTCCATCATCTCTGGAAGAAGATCCCCTGAAGACGAGCTCATTTGAGAGGGGCTAAGGCTCGAACTGCAAAAATATATGCGGTGGTTATTTTCTCAGAAGAAAAAGATGGCATATCTGTAATATTAGAGTATTTCGGGTCACTTACGACTCGCGGGAGAATTGATCCCCTCGTGGACTTTGTGTGGCAACAGCGCCCCCCAAGGTAGGACCCTCTGTGGGAGACTTCTTCTCCCGTTTGGAAGCTTCGGCTTCCGAATCCCCGGGCGCAGTCCTTTTCCTCTTCTGGTTGTCTTCCTTCATGGAGACGCTCGCTCCCTCGGCTAGAATGGGCAGCGTTGGGGGCGCGCGTCCGCCCACATTATCCTCCACAATATCTTCCTTCAAGGGCTCCGAGCAAGGTGCGGTCTAGAGCATCTTTTCCAATATCGGATTTTCCAAACCCTCAGGGAGGGGGGCCGAACACCGAATCAACTTCGCCTTTGTTAGCCAGTCCTGGTCAAAAAGAAAACTCTCAGAAATAACTTCGTAACAAAGGAGAGATAGTATGTTCGGTCGGAAGATGCCTTACCTGTTCGGCGGCGCGGTTACTACTCAGGCCCACGTCCTCGGTGATTTCCGGACACTCCACCTGAGGTCCGAAGAATGACTTGTACATCTCCTCGTGCGTCAGGCCGAGAAAATTTGGAATGACACACGGTCCCTCGGGATTGAACTCCCACAGGCGAAGAGGCCGGCATTTGCAAGGCTGGACTTGACGAACCAGCATAACTTGTATTACCGCAACCAAACTGAAATCTCCATTGAAGAGATCTCGAATGCGGCTTTGCAGTATAGGCACGTCCTTGGCTGGACCCCAGCTCAGACCTCTGCTGATCCATGACATCAGCTGTGGTGGAGGGCCCGAGCAGAAAACAGGGGGGCCACCCACTTGGCACTTCTTGGAGCCGTGATGTAGAACCACTCCTGTTGCCACAATTCAGACACCTCTGGGATGGAACCTTTGGGCCACGGAGCTCCCGTCATCTTGCGTGTTGAGGCACCTCCACACGCTGCATGTTGCCCGTCGATCATCTTCGGCTTCACTTCAAAGGTCTTGAGCCATAGGCCAAAGTGAGGGGTAACCCGGAGGAAGGCCTCGCACACGACAATAAATGTCGTGATATGAAGAAAGGAGTCCGGAGCTAGATCATGGAAGTCTAGCCCATAGTAAAACATCAAACCCCTGACGAAAGGATCCAGAGCAAGGCCTAGACCTCGGAGGAAGTGGGAGACGAACACGACATTCTCGTTGGGTTCGGGGGTGGGGACGGCCTGCCCTCGGGGAGGCAGCCGATGCAAAATCTCGACGGTCAGATATCTGGCCTCCCTCAACTTTTTGATGTCTTCTTCCGTGACGGAGGAAGGCACCCATCGGCCTTGAAGGCTAGATCCGGACATGACTGAAGGTTCGGAGCACCTGACCTGAACTTTGGGCGCTTGAGCTTGAGGTGGGGGAAGGATTCGATTGAGCACGGGAGGGAAAAATAAAAGCCTTGTCCCTTTATAAAGAGGGTGAATATCAAGCGTCCTCTCCGTGTCCATTTGGACTTGCCTATAATCTAGGAGTTCTAGAAGCGGTTGGGTTACCCACGCCCGTATTGATGAGAACCCCGGAATAAGGGGACACGATCTCTGCTTTAACAAGACGTGCCAAGGAAACCGCCTCGCATGACGCGCTGAGGTGGGATAATGAAACGACTCGGATAAAGGCTTGGTCGTGGTGTGTCACACTACGGAATACGTCAGCAGATTAGATTTGTGTAAATATTATTCTCTCTATGGCAATATGTGGAAACTTATTTTGCAGAGCCGGACACTATCCTTGTGTTCAAAATCTTCTATGAAGTACTTGGAGGAGGAACCCGCCTCGCAATGCCGAAGACAATCTGCGCACCGGACTCGTCGTCATTGAAGCCTGGTTTAGGGGCTACTGAGGGTGTCCTGGATTAGGGGGTGTCCAGATGGCCGGACTATACCTTCAGCCGGACTCCTGGACTATGAAGATACAAGATTGAAGACTTTGTCCTGTGTCCGGAAGGGACTTTCCTTGGCGTGGAAAGCAAGCTTGGCGATACGGATATGCAGATCTCCTACCATTGTAACCGACTTTGTGTAACCCTAACCCTCTCCGGTGTCTATATAAACCGGAGGGTTTTAGTCCGTAGGACAACATACACAACAACAATCATACCATAGGCTAGCTTCTAGGGTTTAGCCTCTCCGATCTCGTGGTAGATCTACTCTTGTACTACCCATATCATCAATATTAATCAAGCAGGACGTAGGGTTTTACCTCCATCAAGAGGGCCCGAACCTGGGTAAAACTTCGTGTCCATTGCCTCCTGTTACCATCCGGCCTAGACGCACAGTTCGGGACCCCTACCCGAGATCCACCGGTTTTGACACCGACAGGGGGCGCCGCCCCCCCTTCCCTAGTCCAATTCGGACTAGAGGGGGAGGGGGCGCGCGGCCTGCCCTGGCCGGCCCTCTTTCTCTCTCCACTAAGGCCCATGTGGCCCATAGTTCCGGGGGGAGGGGGGTCCGGTAACCCTCCGACACTCTGGTTTTCTCCGAAATCACCGGAACACTTCCGGTGTCTGAATATAGCCTGCCAATATATCAATCTTTATGTCTCGACCATTTTGAGACTCCTCGTCATGTCCGTGATCATATCCGGGACTCCGAACTACCTTCGGTACATCAAAACACATAAACTCATAATACCGATCGTCATCGAACATTAAGCGTGCAGACCCTATGGGTTCGAGAACTATGTAGACATGACCGAGACTCATCTCCGGTCAATAACCAATATTGGAACCTGGATGCTCATATTGGTTCCTACATATTCTACGAAGATCTTTATCCGTCAAACCGCATAACGATATACGTTGTTCCCTTTGTCATCGGTATGTTACTTGCCCGAGATTTGATCGTCGGTATCTCAATACCTAGTTCAATCTCGTTACCGGAAAGTCTCTTTACTCGTTCCGTAATGCATCATCCCATAACTAACTCATTAGTCACATTGCTTTCAAGGCTTATAGTGATGTGCATTACCGAGAGGGCCCAGAGATACCTCTCCGATACTCGGAGTGACAAATCCTAATCTCGATCTATGACAACTCAACAAACACCATCGGAGACACCTGTAGAGCATCTTTATAGTCACCCAGTTACGTTGTGACGTTTAATAGCACACTAAGTGTTCCTCCGGTATTCGGGAGTTGCATACTCTCATAGTCATAGGAACATGTATAAGTTATGGAGAAAGCAATAGCAACAAACTAAACGATCATCATGCTAAGCTAACGGATGGGCCAAGTCAATCACATCATTCCCTAATGATGTGATCCCGTTAATCAAATGACAACTCATGTCTATGGTTAGGAAACATAACCATCACTGATTCAACGAGCTAGTCAAGTAGAGGCATACTAGTGACATTCTGTTTGTCTATGTATTCACACATGTACTAAGTTTCCGGTTAATACAATTCTAGCATGAATAATAAACATTTATCATGATATAAGGAAATATAAATAACAACTTTATTATTGCCTCTAGGGTATATTTCCTTCAGCAAAACCGTGACTCTCGTGGAAGAAAAAGAAGAAGAGAAAACATGTTTTTTTTCGTTTCCGTGGAGGCACGGCCATGACTCCCGCGAAAGCACACCCGTGTCTCCCGCGGAAGCAAAACCGTGACTCTCCCGATAGGAAAAAAAATAGAAAACACGTTTTTTCCGTTTCCGAGAGGCACGGCCGTGACTCTCGCGAAAGCACACCGTGCCTCTCACGGAAGCAAAACCGTGAGTCTCGCGAAAGAAAAAAATAGAAAACATGTTTTTTTCGTTTCCGAGAGGCACGGCTGTGACTCTCGCGAAAGCACAAGCGTGCCTCTCGTGGAAGCAAAACCGTAACTCTCGCGAAAGGAAAAAAAATAGAAAACGTGTTTTTTTGTTTTCGAGAGGCATGGTCGTGACTCTCGCGAAAGCAAAATCGTGCCTATCACGAAAGGAAAACCGTGACTCTCGCGAAAGGGAAAAAACGCGTTTTTTCGCGCAATTTTTTTTCGAAAAAAGGAAGACCGGTGGAAAACCAAAACGTTGAAAAAAACCGTTTAAATAGCCGAAAACGCGTGCGAAAAAATAAAAAAAATCCGGAGGAAGCGCCCAGAGCACGACACGTGGCGAATGGCTGAGAGCGCGCCAAGTGGCACTGATCATTGCGAGGCTCCCGAAGGAACGCTGGTTAACTAGTGGCTCCCGGATTTGCCGTATAGGAGCTCCCCCCGTATGCCTCAGTGGGAGGCTTTTTTCATCGGAAAAAGTTCATTTTAGAAAAAGTGTAGGGTTGGAGTAGCATGCCCATTTGAATCTTATAGAATTAGCAATGATTGTTTGATGCCACTGGAAAAATAAAGGAATTGTAAAAAGAGGTTGGAGTGGATGTTAAATTTCCTATGAAATGTAGTACAAAAGATTTCATAGAAAAAAATTCCTATAAGATCCAATCCTACGAATCAAAGGATCAACATAGAAAAAAATCTTAAGGATTTCAATCCTCCAGAAATCCTATAAAATTGGCTTTACTGTAGCGCGAGCCTGTAAGGCTAAAAAAAATCGCGTGCTAGCCAATTATCGAACCCAGGATCTGCATCTGCAGCTACACATACGCTGGAACTTCCATTTGAGCAACCAACTTAATCTGTTCAAATAGCAACACAAAAGAATATATGCCTAAAAGAAGGCAACATAAAACTATAAGAATCAACACCGGATTCGAATATTTTTTTAAATTTCAAACGCAAAAATGTTTTGATTCTTTTTGAGTGTTTATGAAAAGCGACTACTTTTCAAATTTGTGAACAAATTTACGAAACTAAATTTGGAGAATTCAAACAAACTTTTGGAACATGCACATTTTTTAAAACACTTGAACAAAATTAGGAAAACAGAACATTTTTTAATATACAATGAAGTTTTTTTCATATACAATGAACATTTTCTTAAACACACATTGAACATTTGTGTGATATATGCTAATCAATTTGTAAATACACAATGAACATTACTGTGATATACGCTGAACAATTTGAAAATACACAATGAGCATTACTGTGATGTGCGCTGAACAATTTGAAAATACATATTGAACATTTTTTTCCCTATACGCTGAACAATTTTAAGTACATAATGAATATTTTCTCACATATATGATGAACATTTTCACAATACATGATAAACTCTTGTATAATACACAAAAAAGAAGAAAGTAAAAATAAACAGAAGAAACATAGATTGTTCGTCGTATTAAAGTATTATTAATGAAAAAAATACACAATGAAACATTTCCTTATAATGTATTAATGGAAGAAAAAGGAAAGCAAAAAACAAAAAAACAAAAGAAAGAAAAACCGAAAGAAAAAGGCAGAAAGAACAAAAGAACCAAAAAGAACAAACCTAAATAAAATAAAACAAAAGGTCAACAAAAGAAATGAACAGAAAAACAAAGCAGTGAACGGGCAGCGCGCGCTGCCGTGAAATGGGCCGGCCCGTAGCCACTGCTGCGGGCGGCAAATAGGTTCCACCACCAATCCCGGCCATCCTTTGCATCCTGTTTGGCAAACGACTCCAGGGTTTGATTTAGATCGGGATTGCACAGTTCAGGGTGCAAACGGCAAGGATTTGGACTTGAGGGTTTGATTCGCCGAACCTCTACGAGTTCAAGGTTAAAAATAGACTTTTTCCTCTTTCATCTAGCGATCAATTGCTCGAGGCCTAACTCAGTATGACGCTACTGGGCGTGTGGCAGCAGAGAGACATGGGCCAGACCTGTATTACATTTGCTGATTCGACAAAAAATAGCTTGCTTTATATTGTAATTTTTTCATAAAAATATTATACCTTCTTTTATGAGAGAAAATTTCAATCTATTCATCAATCATGGTAGTAGAGAGAATAGTATAGGTAATAAAAATTACAACCAGGTCCACAGATCACCTAGCAACTGCTATAAGCACTGGAGCGAGCCAAAGGCACGCCGCAATCATCGCCCTCCCTCACCGGAGCCGGGAAAACCTTACTGTAGTAAACAGTCGAGAAGTCTTCGTGCTAAGGCCCCAAAGGACCAGTTCACAAGAGCAGCAACCATCGTTGTTGAAGAGAGTTGTAAATCGAAAAGGTCAAACCTAGAACCACACGAACAAAGACAAACAAAAAATGGATCCAAATAGATCCACCGAAGACCAGCACTGACCGAATCCCACGAGATCCAACGGGGGCACACCTCACACGTCCTCCGGCTACACTATTCGCACCATCGGGATGGGGATCGGACGTGGAGACATTATTCCTACCGAGGGACATAGCAACTTTCACACAGCTCTAACCAAGACATTGAACCTAACAAAAACAAAAACGCAAAACCGGAGCGAGAAAATGTAGCCGATGGGTTCATTCATTGACTGGTTGTTGGGATTTAGTCTTTTTTTGCCACCTTACATCAAATATATAGCACTCGGTTTCAAAGAAGAAGACTCAAAAAATATATAACGGATAGAAATATAATATCACTTATGAATAGCAAATACAAAAATATTATCATTTCTTATTCCGCCGGTGCTATATATCAATGCGCCATGACTAAGATCTTCGATGAGATAATACATAAGATTGTTGAGTGCTATGTAGATGATCTCGGTCTATATAGCTAGTCAAGGATCATAAAACAATTAGCAAATCATTAGTGAGAGCCGCTAAACGATCGGACCAGACAGGTGCAGGTAGCTCGACTGTGTTACCCATGAGCAAAGATGACTTCTCTTGGGCAATGCAAGGACAAGTAGCTCTGATTACGAAACACAACACAAGTTGGCATATTCGTGTTTACTGATTTCGCATACTAGGAATGGACCTTGAAGACTGAGTTGGATTCAGCCGCGTGGGGAATGAAACAACATTCATGGAATGAGTTGAGGCAAAACCTCCAGCTCTTTTTGAAAGTCAGGGGCTTTAAAAGTGCTTTAAAAAGGGCTATTTGCATTACTGAATTTCTTATTCCGCCACAACACATTTAACTAGTAATTATAACAACATATTGATTAAATTGTGTGATTATAGAGTTTACCTAGTTCTGGTGCATCAAGCCGTCGGAGAATAACCCAAGTATATGTGAATCGCTGTCAAAAATTGACAATGTATAGGTTTATTCTAGAGCTGTAGCAACGCATGGGCATATTTCCTAGTATAATATCACTTATGAATAGCAAATATGAAAATATTATCGCGGCAACACATTTAACTAGTAATTATAACAACATACTGATTAAATTGTGTGATTATAGAGTTTATCTAGTTCTGGTGCATCTAGCCGTCGGAGAATAACCCAAGTATATGTGAATCGCTGTCAAAAATTGACAAGTCAAAATGTTGCAATTACCAGGTAATCACTCTTAAAATTAAAAACCCTAGCCATACAACTTAGAAAGCAAAAGAGTAAAATGCATCCACGGTCCCTGAACTTATGTCGAAAGTTCATTTTGGTCGCTGTACTTAAGAATACGGTTAATACGATCATTAAATACAAAAGTGATTTTACGGTCCATGTGTCACAGTATAGCTCCGTATTTTACTCTGTTGACTGGTCAAACACCACAGCACCCTCTCTTTACGTATGTGGGTCCCATCTATTAGTGAGAAAAAAACACAACACTAATCAACCAGCGATCGATCCTCCGCTGAAGCCCACATATGCTAACCACTGTGGCCACACTACTTTCTTGTTAAGCAAACAGAGCGCCCATCACATAAAAAGAAGCAAACAGAGCGCCCATCACAAAAAAAGAAGCAAACAGAGCGCCGTGACATATTTAATTCACACGTGGACAACACACTTACACGCAACACTTTTGCTGTTATCCCGATGGCATCACCAGCTCGTGAATTGTGTGTTTGTTTCCTCGGCTTGAAGCACTTGACACGATGCCTAGAGCGATAAAAACTCGATCAGACACCGTATTTCCATCTCCTCAGCGTTACTTGCAAGTAGTTCAAATTGAGGAAGCAGAGTTGTGCACAAATCCCAACGTGTCAAGAGGCACGCGGTCACCAAGCTTGAGATGTGCCGCAGCCGTCGTCGAAAAAACTGTACGCCGACCGTGATGAGATGAGCAAGTTGTTGGACTACTTAGATGACACGAGCTTGATGCACGATGTCGCATTGTCTTGTCGCTTTTCTTTGTCAGCGTCGGATCCTCCCGGTGGTGCATGTCCTCGGCGCCGTCGCAATCTTGGTATCATTTACGCGTCGTCAGTGGCAAGGCGAAGACTACGGGACAAGATCTAAGGGTGTATTTGAAGGAAATATGCCCTAAAGGCAATAATAAAGTTGTTATTTATATTTACTTATATCATGATAAATGTTTATTATTCATGCTAGAATTATATTAATTGGAAACTTAGTACATATGTGAATACATAGACAAACAGAGTGTCCCTAGTATGCCTCAACTAGACTAGCTCGTTAATCAAAGATGGTTAAGTTTCCTGACCATAGACATGTGTTGTCATTTAATGAACGGGATCACATCATTAGAGAATGATGTGATGGACAAGACTCATTCGTTAGCTTAGCATAATGATCGTTTAGTTTTATTGCTATTGCTTTCTTCGTGACTTATACATGTTCCTCTGACTATGAGATTATGCAACTCCCAAATACCGGAGGAACACCTTGTGTGCTATCAAACATCACAATGTAACTGGGTGATTATAAAGATACTCTACAGGTGTCTTCAATGGTGTTTGTTGAGTTGGCATAGATCGAGATTAGGATTCGTCACTCCGTGTATCGGAGAGGTATCTCTGGGCCCTCTCGGTAATGCACATCACTATGAGCCTTGCAAGCAATGTGTCTAATGAGTTAGCCACAGAATGATGTATTACGGAACGAGTAAAGAGACTTGCCAGTAATGAGATTGAACTAGGTATGATGATACCGACGATCTAATCTCGGACAAGTAACATATCGATGACAAAGGGAACGACGTATGTTGTTATGCGGTTTGACCGATAAAGATCTTCATAGAATATGTAGGATCCAATATGAGCATCCAGGTTCCGCTATTGGTTATTGACCGGAGATGTGTCCCGGTCATGTCTACATAGTTCTCGAACTCGTAGGGTCCGCACGCTTAACGTTCGATGACGATTTGTATTATGAGTTATGTGATTTGATGAATCGAAGTTTGTTCGGAGTCCCGAATGGGATCACAGACATGACGAGGAGTCTCGAAATGGTTTAGACATAAATATTGATATATTGGAAGGTTATGTTTGGACACCGGAATGGTTTCGGAAAATGGAGGGGGGGGACCGAATCCTATTTGGACCGGGAGTCCAATTAGGACTCCCACATGGCGCCCTCCTGGGCCGGCCACCTCTCCTCCCCCCTTTATATACGTGGGAGGGGGCACCCTAAAGACACACTAAGTCTTCTCTTAGCCGTGTGCGGTGCCCCTCTCTACAGTTACACATCTCGGTAATATCGTCGTAGTGCTTAGGCGAAGCCCTGTGCCGGTAACTTCATCATCACCATCGCCACGCCGTCATGCTAACGGAACTCTCCCTCGTCCTCAACTGGATCAAGAGATCGAGGGACGTCATCGAGCTGAACGTGTGCTGAATGCGGATGTGTCGTACGTTCAGTGCTTGGATCGATTGGATTGCGAAGACGTTCGACTACATCAACCGCGTTACTAAACGCTTCCGCTTTCGGTCTACGAGGGTATGTGGACACACACTACCCTCTCGTTGCTATGCATCTCCTAGATAGATCTTGCGTGATCATAGGTAATATTTTTGAAATACTGTGTTCCCTAACAGTGGCATCCGAGCCAGGTCTATGCGTAGATGTTATATGCACGAGTAGAACACAAAGAGTTGTGGGCGATTATAGTCATACTGCTTACCATCAACGTCTTACTTTGATACGGCGGTATTGTTGGATGAAGCGGCCTGGAACGACATTACATGACCGCGTTCATGAGACTGGTTCTACCGACGTGCTTCGCACATAGTTGGCTAGCGGGTGTCTGTTTCTCCAACTTTAGTTGAATCGAGTTTGACTACGCCCGGTCCTTGTTGAAGGTTAAAACAACACACTTGATGAAAAATCGTTGTGGTTTTGATGCGTAGGTAAGAACGGTTCTTGCTAGAAGCCTGTAGCAGCCACGTAAAACTTGCAACAACAAAGTAGATGACATCTAATTTGTGTTTTATAGGGCATGTTGTGATGTGATATGGTCAAGACGTGATGAGATATAAATTATTGTATGAGATGATCATGTTTTGTAACAGTTATCGGCAACTGGCAGGAGCCATATGGTTGTCGCTTTATTGTATGAAATGCAATCGCCATGTAATTGCTTTACTTTATCACTAAGCGGCAGCGATAGTCATTGAAGCAATAGTTGGCGAGACGACAACGATGCTACGATGGAGATCAAGGTGTCAAGCCGGTGACGATGGTGATCATGACAGTGCTTTGGAGATGGAGATCAAAGGCACAAGATGATGATGGCCATATCATATCACCTATTTTGATTGCATGTTATGTTTATATCTTTTATGCATCTTATTTTGCTTAGTACGGATGTAGCATTATAAGATGATCTCTCACTAAATTTCAAGGTATAAGTGTTCTCCCTGACTATGCATTATTGTTACAGTTCGTCGTGCCGAGACACCACGTGATGATCGGGTGTGATAAGCTCTATGTTCACATACAACAGGTGCAAGCCAGTTTTGCACACGCAGAATACTTGGGTTAAACTTGACGAGCCTGGCATATGCAGATATGGCCTCGGAACACTAAGACCGAAAGGTCGAACGTGAATCATATAGTAGATGTGATCAACATAGTGATGTTCACCATTCAAAACTACTCCATCTCATGTGATGATCGGACATGGTTTAGTTGATATGGATCACGTGATCATTTAGATGACTAGAGAGATGTCTATCTAAGTGGGAGTTCTTAAGTAATATGATTAAATTGAACTCTAATTTATCATGAACTTAGTACCTGATAGTATTTTGCATGTCTATGTTGTTGTAGATCAATGGCCCGTGCTACCGTTCTTTTGAATTTTAATGTGGTCCTAGAGAAAACTAAGTTGAAAGATGATGGTAGCAACTATACGGACTGGGTCCGTAACTTGAGGATTATCCTCATTGTTGAACAGAAGAATTACGTCCTGAAAGCACCGCTAGGTGCAAAACCCGCTCCAGGAGCAACTTCGGACGTTATGAACGTCTGGCAGAGCGAAGCTGATGACTACTCGATAGTTCAGTGTGCCATGCTTTACGGCTTAGAATCGGGACTCCAACGACGTTTTGAACGTCATGGAGCATATGAGATGTGCCAGGAGTTGAAGTTAACATTTCAAGCAAATGCCCGGATTGAGAGATATGAAGTCTCCAATAAGTTCTTTTCCGTCTGGCACACTTCTTTTCTGTCTAATTCCATGCCTTTATCTTTGTCTAACATATTTGTGTCACCTCATCTTATTAAGAATCTTATTTCTGTTCGCTGTTTCACTCATGAAAATCCTGTTACTGTTGAGTTTGACCTGCTTGGTTTTTGTGTCAAGGACGCTCGAACCAAGATGGTGCTTCACCGATGTAACAACCCCGACGATCTCTATTCGGTGCTCTCGCCTTCATCCATCACCACCGCACCGGTTGCTCTCTCCGCTGGCGTCGATCTCTGGCACACTCATCTGGGTCATCCTAACCCCGTTACACTTTGTCATATTCTTAGGAGTTTCAATTTCAGTTGTAAAAAGATAGAGGATCACACTTGTCATGCATGTCATGTCGGCAAACATGTTCGCCTCCCGTTTAATACCTCCACCACCATTGCTTCTTTTTCCTTTCAGTTGATTCATAGCGATGTGTGGACCTTTTCGGTTCCTAGTAATTCGGGCTATTTATATCTGGTTATTCTTGATGATTATTCTCACTATATGTGGACTTTCCCTTTGCGACACAAGTCAGATGCACTTTCCACTTTGACAACTTTTTACTCCTATGTCAGCACATAGTTTGGGCGTCCCATTCTTGCTCTTCAGACTGACAATGGAAAAGAGTTCGACAACCTCGCTTTCCGCACCTTTCTGTCGCACCATGGCACCGTTTTCGTCTCACATGCCCATATACTTCACAGCAGAATGGTCGAGCCGAACGCGTCATTTGCACTCTGAACGACTGTGTTCGCACGCCCCTGTTCCATGCTAACATGCTGCCTCGCTTCTGGCCGGACGCACTCGCCATTGCTTCACTTCTCCTTAACCTTCGACCCTGCCGCCCATGATGGAACTATGCACCTCACCATCTTCTCTTCGGTACGCCCTTGTCCTATGATGGCTTGCGTATTTTCGGGTGCCTCTGCTATCCTAGCATCGCCGACACCACTCCTCACAAACTCGCACCCCATTCTGTTGCTTGCATCTTCATCGGCTACCCTTCTAACTCCAAGGGGTATCGGTGCACGATCCCGTCTCCCACCGTGTGTTCAC
This sequence comes from Triticum dicoccoides, assembly GCF_002162155.2. Classification (NCBI taxonomy): domain Eukaryota; kingdom Viridiplantae; phylum Streptophyta; class Magnoliopsida; order Poales; family Poaceae; genus Triticum; species Triticum dicoccoides. Next base: position 497,171,493 of record NC_041388.1, on the reverse strand, counting down.
TTCCCGGCACGTTTACTTTGATGAGCATGTGTTTTCGTTTCACCAGGTATCCCCGGCTGCTCCTCCCGCCACCGGTGACGCAGGCTCCTCGCGTGCCTCTCTTGGCCTGCCGCCAGGTTTTGAGGCGCGCCCCTGCATGCGGCGGCCCTACAGCCGCGGCGCTGGAATCCCCGGCGCCCCTCCGTCCGTGGCCTCCTCGGCGCTTGCGGCCTCGCTGGAGCCGGCGCCTGCGGCCTCCTCGGCGCCCGTGGCCCCTCC
>NC_041388.1:497166585-497170857 GCF_002162155.2 Triticum dicoccoides | reverse complement strand
AGCCTCGGCGCCCCCCTCATCGGCACCTGTGGCCGGTCCGATCACCCGTGCCCGTACAGGCGTCTTTCGCCCGAGCTCGCGCTACGTCTCGGATGACTACGTCCACTCGGCGTCCATCTCTGAGCCATCGCTGTTGCCGTCCTCCGTTCGAGCCGCTCTTCGTGACCCGCTCTGGATGGTTGCGATGCAAGAGGAGTTTGACGCCCTGTTGCGCAATCGGACGTGGCAGCTTGTTCCCCGTCCCCGGCACGCCAACATGATAACCGGGAAGTAGGTCTTCAAACACAAGCTCCGTCCCGATGGTACCACTACAAAAAAAATACACTTCCATGATGATACGTGTTTGTCACAGTAGGTTGCTTTTTTGTCATGCATGTACATCCATGACAAATTTATGATAGAATCAAGATAGTCATACTTGTGCTGTCGTAGAAGTGTTCCATGACATTACCAAAATTATCATCACGGAAGTGTCCACTTCCATGACAATAAATCGCGCTTCACAGAAGTGCTTTCGTCAAGGGTGACTGACACGTGGCATCCACCGTAACGGAACGCCGTTAAGCCATCGGGTCGGGTTTTGGATCTGATAACCCGTTAACAGCCCTGGCCAATGGGGATTTTCCATGTGTAAAATCATCATTGGCTAGAGGAAACATGTGTCGGCTCATCATTGGGACAGATGTCATCCACTCACTGGATAGAAGGCGCCTATGATACATCGACACGTGGCACGGCCCAACAGTGGCCCATTCCTGTGAAAAGGCCGGCCCATTTGACTTGGTCAAAAGCTGGCGGGCCGGCCCATGGAAAGCCTGTTAACGGCATGTTCGCATATAGCCCATTTACAGCCCGCTAACCCAAGGCCCGTTACGCCCTATCCGAATTAGGCACAGTAGCGTCATCTGGGCCGTCCAATATGATTCCAGCCCGTTTTCACTTCTGGCCCATGTATAGCCCATGACGTCTTTCGGCCCATATGAGGCCCTTTGTAACTCTTGGCCCATTAGCGGCCCGTGCTGAAACTGGCCCGTAATGAACAATGTATCACTTCACACCCATTAACGGCCCATGGTGAAACTGGCCCGTAATGAACAGTGTATCACTTTATACCCATTAACGCCCCGTTATTCCATTGGGCCGTCTCCAGCCCATGTTATCTTTCGGCCTTCTTAGAGCCCATTTATTCTTGGGCTCATTTCCAGCATTCGTTTACTTACGACCCGTTACTGTCATTTTCTGCTTGTGGGCCAAATTCAGCCCGTGGTTACAGTCGGCCCGTTTGTGGTCCGTTAATACGTTGGGCCGTTTTCATAGCGTCATCAAATACGGCCTATTAACGATGACCCGTTATGGTCGGCCCATGAACGGACGATTCCAACTCTAGCCCGTTTACGGCCAGAATGCGGTCTGTTTGGCCCATGTTTGGCCAATCGATCATACCGCCCGTATAAGGCTCATTGATGATACGACCCGTAGAAGGCCCATTGATGATATGGCCCGTAGAAGGCCCATTGTTTCTACGGCCTGTAGAAGTCCCACTGTTTCTACGGCCCGTAGAAGGCCCACTGTTTCTACGGCCCGTAGGAGGCCCAGTGTCACTACAGTAAATATTAGCCCATGGTTATTGTGGCCTAGTTTTAAAAAATAGGTTATTGCAGGCACTAGCAAACCGCAGAAAAAGAACTGCACTGACTACAAGCAAACAAATAAACAAGACAACAAGGAAATAAATAAGCAAGCAACTTACACTAGGCTATCACGGCTATTACACATATTACATCCACTGGGCATCAAAGTTCGCCACCAGTGCAAATATAGGGAACACAACAACATATAAACGCCGCAGCAAAACAAGTCCAGAACTGAAACCACTTCAGAAGAGCTCAAGAAACAATATCCTGGGTACCCATAATGCTGGCAAGATGCTTAGCAAGCTTATTAAGTTTTTCTTGTTTGGCGCTTAAGTCCTCCAGCGCTTGCTGTTGCACCAGAAAGTATGCATCTGAATTCTGCAGGGACTTCCTTAGTCCTTTGGCTTCCTGTCGCATAACATCTGATCGATGTCTTTCAACTTGAAGTTGAGACTCAAGAAGCCGAACTGATTCAGGCAATGAGTTCGAAGAGCTGGTGCCAGCAGTGGTATCCAGTAATTCAAACACTACATCAAGACAGGACTTTGGGGTTGTCCCAGTGTCTTCAATATAGTTTTTATCAGCTTTCTTGGAGACCAACAGGGATGTCTCACTATCTTGAACCTTATCTGCATTACTTCCTTTACCATTGCATAACAGGGTACTCTTCTCCAATATTTTATCCGCGTTCTAAAAGAGAAACAAACAAACACATCTCAGGTTTACAATGTAGTATATGAAACTCATTTTGGTAAACCAGTTCAGTAGTAAGGTGGACAGGATAACAACATGAAACAAATATATATCTATGTAGTATGGTCACTGTATGGTCTATATCATTCTAGTTTATGTTGCCAAATCAAGATAGATACAGTTCGAGTCATATCTATTTAAGACAAAGCAGCATAGACAGAATATAAGTGTGGGAAACTACACATTAATAACAACACTTGTAATGTGCATGGCATGAGAACATAACTGTTTATTCAATTGAAACTGAAATCAACATAGAGCAAGTTACAACAGCAAACAACCAAACACATTAAAGAAACAGGTTTAAAACATACCTGTTGCGCCATTGGAGTTTCAATTGCATCCTTCAAATTTGAAATTAGTTGGTATCAGTAAATACAGTGATGCAAGAGCAAAGTAGTATGAACCATAGCTACGGAACCTGACCCGGGAACAATTCTTCTTCTACTTTAAGCGTTGACTTCGGGTTCAGAGTGGTGGTCCTCGTGATTTGGGCACTGCAGTTGCCTTACTAACTGCTCGTGTTTGGGTGCTGTGTGGTGGATACGGTGTTGTGTCAATGGGAACTGGGTGTCTATCTGCCGGGGTTGGGGTTAGAAGGGGTATATCTTGTTCTCTGTCCAACTGGGTAGGGGTACAATCTGCATGAGTGTGGGTTATGTGTGGTGGGGCTGGTTCTTGGGCAAGTACAACCGTGGTTCTATCTGCATCGACAGGTAGCACGATCTTTTCTGAAGACCGTGTTTTTACTCCCACAGATACTGCCATCACTCCCTCCAATTGAAACGGCTGATAAACAAGAAAAATAATTGAATGTACAAACATTGTAAGATAGACAGGTGCAATGGATAGTAGGGAAGAAAACAGGGCATGAAATAATTCACATTTATGTTGTCTAAGCAAACAGAATAGTAGGACATAATTTCACATATATGATGGCTAATTAAACAGGATAGCATGACACAATTTCACATGTATGATGGCTAACTAAACAGGATAGAATGACATACTTCAAAATATGATGACCATGTAAACAGGATGACATGATATAACTATACGATGTGTCTATTAAAGTGGTTGGCATGCCATAAATCACAAACATGCCGTCGATGGAAACATGATGGCATGATATAATTCACGGATAGAATGACGTAATTTAAATATGATGACTATGTAAACAGGATGAGATGATATAACTATATTATGTCTTTAGAAAATGGGTTGGCATGCCATAATTCAGATACATGCTGTCTATGTAAACATCATGGCATGACATAATTCAAATATATGATTTATATACTAAGGAAGTGAGCAGAGGGCAATCACATATATGATGTGTCAACTAAGGAGATGTCATTCAATATTGTGTATATGATGTAAAAACTAAGCATTGCAATACAACATATGCATTATATGAGTAATATAACCCTGCCAAGTTTGAGCATACACCTCAGGGGGATAATAGGACTGGTCATCTGCCTCTGAATCCTCCTCTGAAGAGCTATCTGTAACCAGCAAGATATCTGCTTCAGCAGGTAGCATTGTCTGCTCTGAAGACCTTATTTTCACTCCAGATTTCTCCATCACCAATTCAAATGGCTGATGCACAGGAAGAGCAGTTGAATATACAAACATTGTCGACAAAAGCAATGAGAAATACAAAAAAGGACGGCATGATATAATTCACATATATGACGCTTGCCTAAACAGCATGGCATTGCATAATTCACATACATAATGCCTTGCAACAAGATACCATTGCATAATTCACATATATAATGTCTTGCAACAAGATGGCATTGCATAATTCACATATATGGTAATTAGACACTAAACAGGTGGCATTCACACAAAGCATGTCTAAACTAAGCAAATGACATAGCAA
>NC_041388.1:497144006-497166103 GCF_002162155.2 Triticum dicoccoides | reverse complement strand
CTATCGGTAACCAGCAAGACATGCACTTCGTCAGATAGCATTATCTGCTCTGAAGACCTTGTTTCCACTCCAGATTTTTCCATGACCGTGCCAAATGGCTGATGCACAGGAAGACTAATTGAATGTACTAAAATTGTTGACAAATTTAACACGTAATAAAAAAATGATGGCATGATATAATTCACATATAAGATGACTGGCTAACCAGGGTGGCATTGCAAAATTCACATATATGATGCCTGGCTAGACAAGATGGCATTGCATGATTCACATATACGATAAAGAAACTAAACAGATGGCATTGACACAAAGCATGTCTAAACTAAGCAGATGACATCTTTAATGTATACAGTAAGCAATGCAAGGCACCATATGCATGATATTACCAACATCAGCATGCCAAGTTAGAGCGAAGACCTCATGGGGTAAATAGGAGTGGTCTTCTCCTTTTGAATCCACCTCATAACAGTTATCTTCCTCTTGATTACGATCCGAAATGGGTGGAGGGGGGGCTGCCTTTGTGCCCACCATGGAACGACGTCTGCATGAAATTTTATTGCCACGCAAGGCTCATCTCTTTTGCTCTACATGGTCAGTTCCATTGTGTAAAATAACTGGCATGCATAGGAATAAAACATAGTGGGATTATGTAATTAGTGCATGCACAAATCTAGAGTGATGGTAGCAAACTGTGGATAGACCCAAAACCAATGATAGCAGGCAGATAATAGCTTTAGTTAAAAAATACAGATAATGGCTCCTTTAATGTTTGTTTGCACCCAACATGAAACTCATAGTAGACACCGGAGATTAACCAGATAGTAGACAGATAGTACTGATTGCTGCCCCAATATGTACCCCACAACCATTTAAAAACTCAAGTTTCACCATTAGTTTGGACCTGACTCGGAGTCTAATAGGTGAACACGATGATAATGTAGCATGTCATCATATTAAGTGACGCATAACGTAAGCAGACACGGAAGAGTGCGACCTCTCTTGCGGACCCGTGTAGTCCTCAAGGTCATCTGCTCACTTGATGATGGTAATGCAGTTGCCGTGGCTGCCGGCGGCGGGGAAGAAGATATGAGGCGGCGAAAGACAGTCTGGAGAGCGGATCCCTGCTGTGGTGAACCCTTCCGTCGTTGGAGCAGCTGAGCTGGGGTGGAACACAGCGCCGCGGGAACAAGACAAACCACACAAGGTTTTCTTTGACACATATCTGTAACAGAAGTAATTGAGTAAGGGCTTGTTTGAATTTGAGGATTCTAACAATGCAGGGATAGGAAATAGACAGGAATAGGATAGGAATGCACGTGCAAAACAGAGAATTTAAAAACACAGGATTTCTACCAATCTGGGTGTTTGATTCACAACAATTAGAAGATCACATGATGCAAAAAAGCATGGTGAGATTAAGTCAAACCACAAGAAAATGTACGGTTATAATGCTATTATGCTACTATCTCTTAGTCTTGTGCTTGATGAATAGGAATATGAAAAGGAGGAGAAGTGGAAATTAGAATTCCTACGGTTTTTCTTTCAAGGAGACACTAAAGGAACAAATCCTACAGTTTTCCTTTGCTCCATTCCTTTGCACCAAATTCATGAAAAGTAGTACCATAGGAAACTTTCCAATTCCGATGTTTTTCATTCACTTTTCCTTTCAAGCACTGGCGATTCTAGTAGGCAGGCTTGAGCAAGGAAAATCCTACACTAAAAAAATGTTTTTGTGCTACTTCTATTACTTTGGACCCAGGCCACTGCCATACTAGCTCAACTCCCAGGCCCATCGACAAATGCACAGCTCAAACGCGCAGAGATAAATAATGATGGCGTTCAAGAGAGTCCATCACGGATAGCTAAGTTGCCTGGTACCTCACTGCTTGTCATATAGTAGGATAAAATAATCGTATTTCCCCTTACTACGAGTGCTCAGTGGACAATATATATAACATGTAGAGTAAAAAAGAGATGCAACAAGTGTACAAACTCTTTGGCGAAGCCATGTCGATCTCAGCGTGATTGGATTGGCCGGTGAGGATGCTCCGACTGACTTGGCTGTCGGAGGAGGGGAAGAAGATCTTAGGCGTCTGGAGATGGAGCCCGAGGTACTGCTCCGCTGTGATGGAGGGTTTCGTCGTTGGAGCAGCTCCGGTGAGTTGTACGACGCCGAGGCTGAAGAAGGACAAGAGAGACAATGAACAACGTTAACCTGAGTGGAATTCTAATAGCATCTCCAATACATGACGTAAAATACATAAACACAAAGTGCTAGATGTAAAATACATCAGCCGCTCATCTCTGAACTTAACTGTCGAAACTGAATTTAACTGTCGAAACTAAACTTAACTGTCGAAACTGAATTTTGCTGTCGAAACTGAATGCACTAGCAAGGTGAGGCTGCACGTCGGTCGACTGACTTTTTCATCTTTGGTCAGTCAATTTTGTAGCCGTTGGATACGAAATCAAGGGCCTACGGTTCATCTTCAACCTCCACCCCCTGAGCCAGCCAAACAGCAGCCCCCCGCCGCCCGCGGCCGGCGGTGCGCCGCCCCGCCCGCCCCGAAAACACTCCCCACCACCGGTCTTCCGCTGCCCCGACCATCCCTCTAGCCCCCCCATGCCGAGCTTTTTCTCCGGCGATCCCCACGCCACCACCCCGGCAACGCCCCGCCACCGCCGGCGACCACCGCCCCCATCCTGAACCCTAAGATAGATAGTGGGGTACCTCTTCGGCGAGCCCCCTCCCCGCTGCAGCTGGTTCTTCCTTCACCCCGGCGACATCGGAGTGAAGTGTAGCTAAATTGGAGCAGCATCGCAAGAAAGAGCAAGAGCGAGAGCAGCAGCGCGAGCAAGAGCAATAGCAAGAGCAGACCAGGCAGGGGACCAAGAGCAAGAGCAGAGCAGTAGCGCGAGCGAGAGCTAAAGCAGCAGCAGGCCCTACTGATGTGGACATCGCCGCCGAGGGAGCGACACCGTGGAGGAAGTGGCTGGCGACGCCGCTGTGGATGGAGCCGCGCCGTGTCGGCTCGGGACCGAGCGCCGGCAGCACTGTGAGATCGAATCAAGAAGAAAATGCGGTGATTAGTGTACAACCTCTTTGGTGGCACCGATTAGGCCGCAGCTTCATCTGAGGAAACGGTGATGATGATGCTCTTCCGGTGGTGCAGGTGAAGACGGCGGTGTGGGAATGGAGGTCGCATGAAAGACGAGGGGAACATCGGGGCAGCTCCTTGGAGGTGGAGGACGGTGTGGCTGAACCGGCGGGATGATGGGATCGACGACGGATCCTCATCCGGTACGATGGATGAGGGACGTCGAGGTGTTGCTGTGGACGACGTCATCGGGGAAGAGGCTCCGGCTGGGTGGCGGACGGAGCAGGGTGTGGGGTTTCGTCGCGGGTTTTCGCGGCCTCGATGTATGAATGGGTGCACGGATGGGATGGCAGTGGGGAACCATGGCTTAGAGACGCGCTTGTCCGAAATGTGGGATAAGTTACGAAAGTACCCCCACCGATTTGAGGCGGTTCTTTCGATTCAGGGGTACCATGGGCATTTCGCGTGTCGGGATTTCACAGGAGGTGGGAGTTTTCGCGAGCGTTGTAATTTCGGAATAGCAAGGTTTGGGTTGAGATGGAGGGAGTTGTCGGAGCACAACGAGACAAAGATATATCTTGAATATTTCGGGCTAACAAGGCGCGGGTTGAAGAGGCGGGAGTTTCGCAACATGATAGACAGAGACGCTAGCTTGAATTTTCGGCATAACAAGGCACGGCTTGAAATTTCAGAAGAATAAGCTTAACGTGTACCCCAAAAAAATACAATTTTCACCTCAACACGCACAACACACACACAAACACCATTTAGACTAGAGTAAGGTCCACATGCATTGCACGCATGAGATTTGGCAACCAAATTATGAATAACTACCACATTATAGCATGCAAGATTTGAGTCATATATACATGATGTAGATGTTCATTTAATTCGTATAGTTCATTTCATTCAAAATCATCTAGTTTTTATAAGAAAGCTAATCTATTTTAAGATTCATGGAATTGTGCGTCATAAGACATAAAGTAAAAACAAATAATGGCAAATCATGTAGAAAAACATTTGGGCAATTCTGATACAGAAGATTCTAGAACAAATAAGAAGTGCTTGTGTTTGATGTTTGTGCATTATGCTTAAGTTCAACCATGGAGTCTTCTAGATTATACATGTGGCGAAATCTGGTGGAATCTAGATGATATCCAACGGCCAGTAGTGCTGAAATTTGCCATCTTTGGACCATCGGATTTGCCTCATCCAACGACCATCTTTCAAAGTTAAAGTTACCCGCACATAATATAAATAAATATATATATATATATATATAATATATAGGGGTATAGATATAGATATGTGATGCAAAAGCCGCCCATCATCTCCAATTAAAATAGTGTGTCCATGCATGGATGCGACGTGGCCAAATGATGTCTGCCATCGGTATCTCAAATTCAAATCAGTCTGACCTTGTTCAATGTGTATACATTACAACATGCTCGTTTCGAAACCACACCGCGTAGATCTCCGTTATATTCATGCATGCATGGGTTTCAAACATCAGGATCTCTTATTCAAATATTTGAATTCAACTTTACATTGATTGTGACCTCACCTATTCAGCTATTCTTTTACACCCACACAGTAGTCTTCTCTTTATAATTGTACCACTAACTTTCTCTGTGCATGCATGCACACACACTACTAGTCGGCATTATCCATCGCACGCATGCAATCTTTTTCTTCAGGTCGGTCTCCCATGAAGGCACACACCAACACACATCCCCCTCTCCATCATATCGGGCATTCTTTATGTAGGATCTAGAAGTAGATGTGTCTAGAGGGGGGGGGGGGTGATTAGACACTTAGTGCTAAAGTTGCAATTTTTAGGCCTCTTTGGTTTGAGTGGAGTTTTAGGCACAATTTCAACATACACAATACATATCAAGCAAGCATGCAAAGAGTATATGAGCAGCGGAATGTAAAGCATGCAACTTGCAAGAATGTAAGGGGAAGGGTTTGGAGAATTCAAACGCAATTGGAGACACGGATGTTTTTCCCGTGGTTCGGATAGGTGGTGCTATCCTACATCCACGTTGATGGAGACTTCAACCCACGAAGGGTAACGGTTGCGCGAGTCCACAGAGGGCTCCACCCACAAAGGGTAACGGTTGCGCGAGTCCACGGAGGGCTCCACCCACGAAGGGTCCACGAAGAAGCAACCACCCACAAAGGGTCCATGAAGAAGCAACCTTGTCTATCCCACCATGGCCATCGCCCACGAAGGACTTGCCTCACTAGCGGTAGATCTTCACGAAGTAGGCGATCTCCTTGCCCTTACAAACTCCTTGGTTCAACTCCACAATCTTGTCGGAGGCTCCCAAGTAACACCTAGCCAATCTAGGAGACACCACTCTCCAAGAAGTAACAAATGGTGTGTAGGTAATGAACTCCTCGCTCTTGTGCTTCAAATGATAGTCTCCCCAACACTCAACTCTCTCTCATAGGATTTGGATCTGGTGGAAAGAAGATTTGAGTGGAAAGCAACTTGGGGAAGGCTAGAGATCAAGATTCATATGGTAGGAATGGAATATCTTGGTCTCAACACATGAGTAGGTGGTTCTCTCTCAGAACATATGAGTTGGAATTGTGTATGTGTTCTGATGGCTCTCTCCACGAATGAAGAGGAGGTGGAGGGGTATATATAGCCTCCACACAAAATCCAACCGTTACACACAGTTTTCCAATCTCGGTGGGATCGAATCAACAAACTTGGTCGGACCGAAAAGGTAAACCTAGTGACCGTTAGAGATTTTCGGTGGGACTGACATGCAACTCGGTAGGACCGATATGGTTAGGGTTTGGGCATAACGTAATCTCGGTGAGACCGACTACACAAACTCGGTGAGACCGATTTTGGTAATTAGCTAACTAGAGAGTTGGTCAGGCAAACTCGGTGGGACCGATTTGCTCTTTCGGTGGGACCGAAAAGTTACAAAAAGGAAACACTGAATTTTCATTGCAATCTCGGTGGGACCGATTCGCTTTTTCCGTGAGACCGAAAAGTTATGAAAGGGAAACAGAGAGTTTGCAATCCCATCTCGGTGAGACCGAGATCCCTATCGGTAGAACCGAATTGCTAGGGTTTGGCAGTGGCTTATGACAAGTGAAACTCGGTGGCGCCGGGAAAGAATCGGTAGGACCGAGTTTGGTTTAGGGTTTAGGTCATATGTGGATATGGGAAAGTAGTTGAGGGTTTTGGAGCATATCACTAAGCACATGAAGCAAGAGGCTCATTAAGCAACACCTCATCCCTCCTTGATAGTATTGGCTTTTCCTAAAGACTCAATGTGATCTTGGATCACTAAAATGTAAAATGAAGAGTCTTGAGCTTGAAGCTTTAGCCAATCCTTTGTCCTTAGCATCTTGAAGGAGTTCCCACAACCTTTAGTCCATGCCACTCCATTGTTGAACTTATTTGAAACATGCTAGATAGAAATGTTAGTCCAACAAGAGATATGTTGTCATCAATTATCAAAACCACCTAGGGAGCACTTGTGCTTTCAATCTCCCCCTTTTTGGTAATTGATGGCAACATACATCAAAGCTTTAGATAAAGATATAAAGAACAACAAGTAAAGCTTTGGAAGGACATGTAACAAGCATAGGCTCCCCCTACATGTATGCACTCATGTAAATATGAAATATAGAGGCATGTGAGAGCATAACCATGACAGAGTAGGCAATGTGTTACATGTATCTTGGCCATATGCATCAGAGCAAAAGATTATCAAGGAAAATACCTTCATGCTCATGAGTCCTTCTTGCAAACAGTATGTACATAAGCAAGAACTCCTCATACTCATGATTTTGATGCATATACTTACCTTGTGGTCTTGAGTTGGCTTAGGATGGAATGAACCTGCACAAACAAAGTTAGATAACACAGGTACATCCACTAGCCAGAGCAAACAAAAGAAACTACAAGAATACCAAGACTGGGATGACATGTAGAGAGTGAGTACAAGGTACCACATTGGATTCAACATGTCCCCAAGAATAAGGATATGCAATGAATTTGACTGATTTCTTTCCCTTAGGTGTTTTGCTCCCCCTGAATCTTACATGGGATATTGGGATAAGATAGGGAACAAAAAATCAGAGCTGAAATATACGAATGAATAGAACTTAATGCAAATACATGTCTTTCCCCCAAAAAGGCATGTGACATCTCTCCTCTTGAACATCAAGCATCTGGGATCCTTGAGTATTTTCTCCCCCTGGAAGTCTCTCTCTCCCCCTTAATACTTTATCTCTTGTAGGTTTGGTCCTTGAGACTTTTTCTCTCCCTTGATGTGATCTCTCTCTCCTACAAGCTTTGATGTGATCTCTCTCTCCCCCTTTGACATCAATTTCCAAGAAGGGCTTTCTGGAATCCGTCGTATAGGTTTGGTCCTTGAGATTCAGCACAAAGCAATGGATAAAACTGTGATGCTTGTAGAGGACAAGATTCATTGAGTAGAGCTGGATCAGAAGAAATATAGAACAAGTGGCAAACTATTTTTCCTGTTGCGAAGTCGGTGGCACCGAGTGGTATGTTTCGGTGGCACCGAAAAGATTCGGTTGGACCAAAAATTACAAGTCGGTGAAACTGAGTTCACACAGAGAAAAACACTTGTCACCTCAGCTCACTAGACATGTAGAATCTCACAAAGATTTGCAATGAATTACCTGAAGGATTTGCAAGGAATTAAATGCAGAAAATGCAGAACAAAAACAAAGAGAAAAGAGAAGAAACTGAAAGATGTAGATGAAGTTTTTTTTTTGTTTTTTTAAAAGAAAGAAACTAAACATGCATGAGACAAATGCAATAACACAGAAAAGAACACAAGAGAACTTCATCTAGAGTTGGGCGGTGACATAGTCACCTATGTTAGAGTATATTAACTTAGGAGTCAAGTGAGAACACTTGATCATAGGTCATACTCATCGTTTAAGCTCAAAATGGGGTTACCATTTTTCATTTAAGCATCTTGATGTATTCACATCTTGTTGAGTTGCTTTGACTCATGTCTTGGAGTAAAGCTTCTCTAAGATGGAATAACATACCTTGGGTGGTGGTGTGGTTCTTGCTCATGTAGTTGAACTTGTGTGGATGCTCAAGGTTGATGTAGCTCATCAAGAGTTGGGAGCACCACTTGGAGTTTGAGTTCATCTACCTATATGGGTTAGTTCTTGCAAGGAAGAGCACTTGTGTATCCAAAAATGACAATCATGAAGCTCAACATAGAATTTGTCAAAGGATATGTTTGAATGGTTTTGTGCTTCCTTGTCTTCAACCACCATTGTGTAGAGTCTTGGTGATGTAGAGATTGCTCAAGATGTGAGTGAGTCGCAATCCCATGGAATTAGATTCAACCAAGCACCTTCATGGGTTAGACAACATGCAAGGTGCAAATATATCCAAGACATAAGATAGTTATCATAAGAGATATATCATGGATTAGTCATAAGCTCATGTCTTGCATGTATCCAATGGAGTTTCTACTCCAAGTTCGAAGCATCAATGATGTTCAATTCTCCTCTCAACCTGCAAAACACTTTCTCATCAAGTGGTTTAGTAAATATATCCGCTAATTGCTTATCGGTGCGAACGTGCTTAAGATTAATGTCACCCTTAGCAACATGATCTCGAATGAAATGATGACGAACTTCAATATGCTTAGTTCGAGAATCTTGTACAGGATTATGACCAATTTTGATAGCACTTTCATTGTCACAAAGTAGTGGAACATGTTTCACATAGATCCCATAATCTTTAAGAGTTTGGGTCATCCAAAGTAATTGAGCACAACATGAACCAGCGGCAATGTATTCTGCTTCGGCGGTGGATAAGGATACCGAGTTTTGTTTCTTGGAAGACCAAGACACAAGAGATCTACCAAGAAATTGACAAGTACCCGAAGTGGACTTTCTATCAACCTTATCTCCGGCATAATCCGAGTCGGAATAGCCAACAAGATCAAAAGAAGACCTCTTAGGATACCAAATGCCAAAATTTGGTGTATGGATTAAATATCTCACTATCCTTTTCACAGCCTTAAGATGACATTCTTTAGGAGCAGCTTGATATCATGCACACATGCACACACTTAGCATAATATCGGGACGTGAAGCACATAGGTATAACAATGAACCAATCATAGAGCAATAAACCTTTTGATCAACCGGTTCACCATCTTTGGTCAAATCATTATGCCCACTAGTAGGCATGGGTGTAGACATACCTTTGCATTCTTGCATATTGAACTTCTTGAATAAGTCCTTGGTGTACTTCGTTTGAGAGACAAATGTACCTTCCTTAGTTTGCTTGATTTGCAAACTGAGAAAGAATTTGAGTTCACTCATCATAGACATCTCAAACTTCTCTGACATTAGCTTTCCAAACTTTTCACTAAAGAGAGGGTTAGTTGAACCAAATATGATATCATCGACATAAATTTGGCATACAAATAGTTCTCCATTAACCCTTTTAGTAAAAAGAGTAGAATCAATTTTACCAATTTCAAAACCACTTGTAATAAGGAACTTGGTCAAGCATTTATACCATGCTCTAGGAGCTTGTTTAAGACCATAAAGAGCTTTGTGAAGTTTGTAAACATGATTTGGTTTCTTAGGATTGATAAAGCCGGGAGGTTGTTTGACATAAACATCCTCCTCTATTTCACCATTTAGAAAAGCACTTTTAATGTCCATTTGGTACAAGGTGATATTATGGTGGTTAGCATAGGCAAGTAAGATGTGAATGGACTCAAGTCTAGCAACGGGAGCATATGTCTCACCATAGTCCATACCTTCTACTTGTGTGTACCCTTGGGCGACGAGACGTGCTTTGTTGCGAACCACTTGTCCATCTTCATCTTGCTTGTTGCGAAACACCCATTTGGTACCAATGATGTTGTGGTTGTTGTCGGGCTTCTCAACCAATGTCCAAACTTGGTTTCTCTCAAAATTGTGTAGCTCTTCATGCATAGCGTTTATCCAATCCGGATCTTCCAATGCTTCTTCAACCTTCATAGGTTCAATGATAGAGATGAATGAATAGTTTTCACAAAAGTTAGCTAAACGAGTTTTTGAGCGAGTGATTCTCCCGGTTTGTATATCATTGAGGATTTGCTCGACGGGATGATCTTTGGCAATTCTTGCTCGAACTTGTGAGAGCTTTTGCTTGGGTCTTCGTTGAACATCTTCTTCATCTTGTTCTTCTTCTTGGCCTTCTTCATTGTTGACGTCGTCGTTCTCTTGTCGTGGTGGAGAAAGAGGTTGTTGATGTTTGTCTTGATGCATTTCCTTGTCTTCTTCATCTTGGTGTGTCCCACTTGTGGATGCTTCCATGTCGATTCTTGGTTCACCTTGTCGTGAAGTAGAAGCTTCCAATTGGATGGATGAAGTACTCTCCTTCACCTCCGTTGGACGAATTTTGCCAATGGACAAGTCTTGGATTGCTTCTGAAGGGTCTTTGTCTCCTACATCAATTGGCAATTGCTCTACTTGCGAGCCATTAGATTCATCAAACTTCACACATCTACCGTCTCTTCAACCTTTCGGGTGAAATTGTTGTAGACACGGTAAGTGTGAGAGTTTGAGCCATAACCAAGTAGAAAACCTTCATGAGATTTAGGAGCAAACTTTGAACGATGATGCTTATCAAGAATGTAGCACTTTGAGCCGAATACTCGAAAGTATCCAACTTGGGGTTTGTTACCGGTGAGAAGCTCGTATGCCGTCTTGCCGAGTAGCTTGTGAAGATATAAGCGATTTGTTGCGTGACAAGCTGTCTCAACCGCTTCTGCCCAAAAGTGCTTCGTCGTCTTGTATTCATCAAGCATCATTCTTGCCATTTCGATGAGCGTCCGGTTCTTCCTCTCAACAACTCCATTTTGTTGAGGTGTGTACGTAGCCGAGAACTCGTGTGAAATCCCTTCTTCGTCAAGAAAGGTGTCCACATTTGCATTCTTGAACTCCGTTCCGTTGTCACTCCGAACCTTCTTGATCTTCACGTCAAACTGATTTTGGGCCTTCCTAGCGAAGTTTCTGAAGATCTTCTGGACCTGCGACTTGTCATTAAGAAAGAACACCCACGTAAATCTTGAAAAATCATCAACTATAACTAGACCAAAAGAATTTCCACCGAGACTCTTGTAGGCGTTGGGACCAAAAAGATCCATATGAAGTAGCTCGAGTGGCCTCCTTGTGGTCATGATGTTCTTCACGGGATGCCTTCCTCCAACCTGTTTACCTGCTTGGCAAGCACTGCAAAGTCTATCCTTATCAAATATGACATCTTTAACTCCAAGGATATGATTTCCTTTAATAAGCTTGTCAAGGTTTCTCATGCCAACGTGACCTAGTCGTCTATGCCACAACCAACCTTTTGAGGATTTAGCAACAAAGCAAGTTTTAGGTTGTGCTTTTTTAGAGAAATCGACAATGTAAAGATCACCTCTACGCATACCGGTAAAGACCATTTTATGATTGTCTCGACGAAATACTTGGCAATCTACCTCAGTAAATAGGACATTCAAACCGAAATCAGCAAGTCTAGATACTGAAAGTAAGTTGTAGCCGAGAGATTCAACGAGCATGACATTTTGAATGGAACTATCATGAGAGATGGCCACCTTACCAAGGCCAACCACTTTACCCTTTGAATTATCACCAAAGGTGACATATTTCCGAGGGCCGTCATTTTCAGCAAGCTCACGAAACATCTCTTCATCTCCGGTCATATGATCAGTACATCCACTATCAAGAACCCATTCCTTTCCTCCTGATTCATATCGCCGAAGATTTGCCATAAGACCAAAATGTCTCATTGCATCATCAAGATCGAAGTCACTATCATCATCATCATCATCATCATAGTATCCATGTTCATCATGATCTTGTGACTCATCATTTCCTAGAGAGGGTAATTCATTAGATAAATGATCATCAAAGTGGTCACTTTTATGAATTCTTATAGCTTCGAATATGATATCACTAATGATTCCAATATCTCCTTTAGCATGCTTAAGATTGGTAAGTTCAAATAGACAATTACCAAAACTAGGATCACTAGAGTTCATCTTACTCAAGGCAATAGATTTATGGAGAATTTCATCCAAAGTTTTCAAGGAATGATCGGAAAATCGTTCCTCAAGAAATTTCCATATAGTATAGGCACAATTAAGAGTAGGCAAACTAGCAATCAAATTTTTGGGCAATCCTCTAATGATGAGCTCAACAGTTCTAAGATTGCGAATCATGTCAATATCTTCATCTAGGGTAGGATGCAAAGGATCAATATGAGGTGCACAAGGGCTAGCAATATACTTGTTCAAATGATACTGATTAAAGATTACAAGCATCTCATTTTTCCACTCATGAAAATACTCTCCATCAAGAATAGGCACTCTATGTCTAAGACTCCCTAAAGTAGACACATCCATCTTCCTCCAATGGTGATTAAACCAAGGCAATGGAGACCAAGGCTCTGATACCACTTGTGGGATCTAGAAGTAGATGTGTCTAGAGGGGGGGGTGATTAGACACTTAGTGCTAAAGTTGCAATTTTTAGGCCTCTTTGGTTTGAGTGGAGTTTTAGGCACAATTTCAACATACACAATACATATCAAGCAAGCATGCAAAGAGTATATGAGCAGCGGAATGTAAAGCATGCAACTTGCAAGAATATAAGGGGAAGGGTTTGGAGAATTCAAACGCAATTGGAGACACAGATGTTTTTCCCGTGGTTCGGATAGGTGGTGCTATCCTACATCCATGTTGATGGAGACTTCAACCCACGAAGGGTAACGGTTGCGCGAGTCCACGGAGGGCTCCACCCACAAAGGGTAACGGTTGCGCGAGTCCACGGAGGGCTCCACCCATGAAGGGTCCACGAAGAAGCAACCACCCACAAAGGGTCCACGAAGAAGCAACCTTGTCTATCCCACCATGGCCATCACCCACGAAGGACTTGCCTCACTAGCGGTAGATCTTCATGAAGTAGGCGATCTCCTTGCCCTTACAAACTCCTTGGTTCAACTCCACAATCTTGTCGGAGGCTCCCAAGTAACACCTAGCCAATCTAGGAGACACCACTCTCCAAGAAGTAACAAATGGTGTGTAGGTAATGAACTCTTTGCTCTTGTGCTTCAAATGATAGTCTCCCCAACACTCAACTCTCTCTCATAGGATTTGGATCTGGTGGAAAGAAGATTTGAGTGGAAAGCAACTTGGGGAAGGCTAGAGATCAAGATTCATATGGTAGGAATGGAATATCTTGGTCTCAACACATGAGTAGGTGGTTCTCTCTCAGAACATATGAGTTGGAATTGTGTATGTGTTCTGATGGCTCTCTCCACGAATGAAGAGGAGGTGGAGGGGTATATATAGCCTCCACACAAAATCCAACCATTACACACAGTTTCCCAATCTCGGTGGGACCGAATCCACAAACTCGGTCGGACCGAAAAGGTAAACCTAGTGACCGTTAGAGATTTTCGGTGGGACTGACATGCAACTCGGTAAGACCGATATGCTTAGGGTTTGGGCATAACGTAATCTCGGTGAGACCGATTACATAAACTCGATGAGACCGATTTTGGTAATTAGCTAACCAGAGAGTTGGTCAGGCAAACTCGGTGGGACCGATTTGCTCTTTCGGTGAGACCGAAAAGTTACAAAAAGGAAACACTGAATTTTCATTGCAATCTCGGTGGGACCGATTCGCTTTTTTGGTGAGACCGAAAAGTTACGGAAGGGAAACAGAGAGTTTGCAATCCCATCTCGGTGAGACCGAGATCCCTATCGGTAGAACCGAATTGCTAGGGTTTGGCAGTGGCTTATGACAAGTGAAACTCGGTGGCGCCGGATAGAAAGAATCGGTAGGACCGAGTTTGGCTTAGGGTTTAGGTCATATGTGGATATGGGAAAGTAGTTGAGGGTTTTGGAGCATATCACTAAGCACATGAAGCAAGAGGCTCATTAAGCAACACCTCATCCCTCCTTGATAGTATTGGCTTTTCCTAAAGACTCAATGTGATCTTGGATCACTAAAATGTAAAATGAAGAGTCTTGAGCTTGAAGCTTTAGCCAATCCTTTGTCCTTAGCATCTTGAAGGAGTTCCCACAACCTTTAGTCCATGCCACTCCATTGTTGAACTTATCTGAAACATGCTAGATAGAAATGTTAGTCCAACAAGAGATATGTTGTCATCAATTATCAAAACCACCTAGGGAGCACTTATGCTTTCACTTTATCTCTCACGTGTGCATGCGCAACGATCGATGTTCCTCTATGTATGTGTGTATATAGCTAGGTCTTTCATAGTTTTCCACACAAACCGATCAATCGATATATCCAGTGAGGTCTCACCCTCTTTCCCACGTCCACATTGATCAATCTATACCTCTCTATATAGGATTAACATATATAGCTAATACACCCACATTAATTATGTATCCAACATCCCCCTCTCATCATCCATGCCTTTCGCTTCATCTCTCAGACGCGTGCACAATGGCGAAGACAAGGGGCAGTAAGGGCCCTGCCCCCTCCCCCCTAACATCACTATATATCAAGGCTAATATGAATGTGATCATTAGACAATTGCTTCTAAAAATGGTTTAAGTTCATGAATTGACCCTCCTCATAAAGGATTAGCAATGCTTGGCCCCCTAGCTCACTTATTTTTCATGGCTCCACCACTGCGTGCATCAGCGCACGTGTTCGCCCTCTCTCTCTAAATATCGATCTCGCACTTGTGCATTCCTTCATAGTCTCCCTCCACTCGGCCCCTCGCACCATCTTCTAGCCCCCCACCGGATTTTGCCACATGTACAATCTAGCAGACTCCATGGTTGAACTTAAGCATAATGCACAAACCTCAAAACAGCAGTGGTTCTCTTTTGTTCTAGAATCTTCCGTATCATAACTGCCCAAACTTTTTTCTAGTTGAATTGCCATTATTTGTTTTTACTTTATGCTTTACAATGCACAATTCCATGAATCATAAAATAGATTAAGGGCTTCTTTGATTCAAAGGATTCTCAAAGGAATTTTGGAGGGTTCTAATCATTAGGAATTTTTCCTATCTTGGTTGTTTGATTCGTAGGATTGTAAACCATAGGAATTTTTCCATATGATTCATTTGCACTAGATTTCGTAGGAAACATCCCATCCACTCAAACCTCTTTGAAAGAATTCTGCGTTTTTTCTATGGACAATCAAACACTCGTATAATCCTGTAGGATTCAAGACGACATTCCACTATAATCCCATGTTTTTCCTATTCCCGCGTTCTTAGCTTTTTTATAAAAACTAATTGATTTTAAATGAGACGAACTATAAGAATTAAACGAAGGGCTACATCAAGCATATATGACTCAGAGCTTACATGCTATAGTGTGGTATTTATTCATAATTTGGTTGCAAAATCTGATGCGTGCAATGCACGTGTACCTTACTAGTACTTCGAGTATGTGCAAAACATGTAAATTAGAATACCAATGGCACACTACACAGTGTCTCTCTTACAGTTCATGAAGCCACGTGACACATGTGTAGGCGTTATCGCGACCTCCTTGCGTGGATTGATCACAGTGACGTGCTGCTGGTTCCAGAAGAATGTACTCGTCCTCCCTGAGCCATACTGGCGGTACATACACGAAGCGAAGATGTGCACGCACGCCATGCCCGCACTCATTCCTCGCACGCACATGCGAGTACATGGGCGGACGCAATTTTGTACCAAGATCCACCCCATGTGATAATTTGACGTGTGTAAAGTCGTTCACTTCATTGATGGCCAATTAATACAGCGCATGCAAATTGAGTGGACGTGAGGACGGAAGAAAGACATTATTACTCAACTGCGCGCATGCGAGTGGTTAAATCGTGGGTTGCTAGTAGTACTTCCATTGGTCTCCTTCGTATTTTGTGCCAATTTTTGACAGTAACATAATATTTACGCATTTGAGCAGTGTAGTAGTACTTGAAATTTATGTTCCGCTAAACTCATCGGGAGCCGTTTCGGGCCTCGAAACCAAAACCATCAATTAATATTTACCTTGTTCCCATCACATTCGAAAGCCTGCTCACACCTACTAGTAGTACGTACCAAACCTGAACGTGTTCCCACTATGCAGGTATTAGTACTAGTGCTAGTACTTAGGTTATAAAAAGGGGAACTACCTAACCGAAAATCACTCTACCTTTCCTCCTCATAAGTGCTTCTTCTTCGTCCGTCGTTGCCATGGCCGGTGAGCAGAGCTCTAGGTCGACAACTACTCGTAACAAGGGAGCGGCAACCAAGGCTGCAGAAAAAAAGAGAGGGCTCGCCGCCACGCAGAGACCTTGAAAGATCTCTCACGGGCAGGCTATGGCTCCCAGGAGCACCCTAGCCGTGGAGGCGAACATGCCGAGCCGGCAGAGCTGGAGTCGTTATCCCTCGACGACATGCTCGATCAGCTCAATAAGCAGAAGGAGTTCATCCAAGGCTTGATGGAGTTGCTGAAGGAGAGCCTCGATGACATGCCCGCTGAGCTCAATCAGCAGGGGGAGTTGACCGCCGGCTTGGTGATGCTGCTGAAGAAGAGCATTGCCTCAGAGAAGAAGGCGACCGGCGAAATCTTGCGACTTCGGGAGGACAATGCGAAGCTCTGCCACAAGATCGACCTGTTGAAGGAGAAGAACGTCGGCTGGAATAAGCTGCATGAGAATAGTAGTTCCTCGATGAAGATGCTGCAGGCCCTCGCCATGGAACAGAAGGAAGAGTTGGCGAAGCTCTGCATCGAGCACCTGGTTGCTGTCAAGGTACGTAATATGGCCGTGGAACAGATGATGAAGGCTCGCGTCGAGAAATGCCGCGTCATGGACACAATGATGAAGATGGCGGAGGAGATGCACAAGGAGATGGAGGTCATGGAGGCGATGAAGAAGCAGTTACGACTCCGCGACGAATTAAATCATTTGGGGTGATAATCTTCCTTCTTCTTTTGCTCCTGTGTTTCATCTTTTGCTTCGAGTGTTTCGCCACACGTGTCACGTTCTCTGTGAGGCATGAATAGAACAATGTTTTTTTGAGGGAATGAATAGAACAATGCTAACAATGAGATGACTAGCAAATTAGATCATTTTTATCGCCATATGGCACTGGGCTGCCGTGTTTCGTGCTCCTCCGTGTTGCAGTACTACTCCATTGGAAAACTTGAGTATACCGCATGGTTCTTTGCTCCTCCTCGATCAGGTCGTCGGCGCATTTATATGAGCAGTTAAATCAAAAGGCCCCGCCTTCCAGTAGTAATGAGCCGTCAAATCACAAAGGCCCTCGCCTCTCGTGAAACCGACCAAGCTAGACTGCCCCGCCCTCTAGCCTTTTAAAAAATGTATACTTTTGTACAACAGTAGTATCGATGGATTGCGCCATGGAGAAAAACTTAAAACTAAAAAAAGGTGGTACATATAGAGAGCGCTCGTCGCCAAATTATGCATATAGTACTATTAAAAAGGCTAGTCACAATAATGGTGTCCAGCACAACCCACCCCTCAAATAAAACTAAGAGGGTGCTTGGATACGTTTTAGTCCCATGACTAAAAGTAGTGGGACTAAAACATGCTAGCCTCACCCATGCTTGGATACAAATACTAAAAAGGCTAAAATCAAGTTAATGAGCATTTATTATCCTCCAAACCCTCCAATCCAGAACTCGCCTGTGTTAAAGGAGAGGAGTTAAATGAGTAGAGAGAGGACTAATCCATATTTTAGTAGGGGTATCCCTGACTAAAAAAAATTAGTCTCAAGACTAGTTTTAGCCCGTCTTTAGTCAGGGGTGCTTGAAACTTTAGCCTCTTAAAGAGACTATTTTTAGTCAGACTAAAATAAGTCCCTTGGATCCAAGCACCCTCTAAGCATCCTGGAATTCTTTGAAAAAACTAAGCACCCTGAAATTCTTTGACAACTAAACTACTGGCTATATGATGTTGGCCATATATATTGTACGTATATAATGTGAAGAAACGAGTGGTAGTACTATACCAACTAAAAGATGAAATGTAAGAAATACTAGTATGTACATACTAAAGAGTTAAAGTAACGAGAAGAAACATAACATAGTTCTGCTGGGGGCTCAACACAACACACCCCTCAAATTAAATTAAGCACACCTGAAATTAAACGTTGCAACTATTCCGGCAGACACTGCATTAGAACCACCATGAGCAATGACACTGCCACCTTACTCGGAATCCTCGTCCACGTCCTCGACTTCATCCTTGTCCCTGTTCCTCTTGGCCGATACTTCTTTGCTTGAACCGCACACTTGGCTGTTGCTCTTCATCCAACCCTTGTAGACATTGAAGCAAAGATAGCCATCCATTGCAGCGTAGTGGATGTGGTCTATATCTAGTAAATTCCACTGCCATGCATGACGATGAAACATGTAATGAGGTTTCTCCAGTTTACCGTACGAAGGATGAACCATGGCTCCTGCCAGGGTCAGCATTGAAGGCTGACGAGAGGACACCAGCCGATTGTTCTGGCGGTCGAAGGTGTTGCCTACAACGAGGCCTATCTAATGCATGACTTCTTTGTCGTTACCAAAGTCTACAGTAACGAATTTGACTAGGTTGCTCTCGAGGAAGTCCTTAAAATCTTGGCACTCAACGTCGGCATGGCATATGTGGTATACCAAGCATAAGTCATGCACGCAAACCTGGATCACAGCGGGCTTCTTCCTCTCTTCGTCCTTTAGATCCTTCTCTTGTCCCAGGACTGTGGTGTACTCAACATCTAGCCCAGCGACCCACTCATCATCTGAGTCTTCGAACATGTGTCTGAAGCGAGAAAGGCATCCTTTCACCGTCGTGGAAGAACGGGTGTAGATGATGTCGAACTCATCACCGGTGATGGTTCTAACCTTGTACTCACTGCCGATCGTGGAGATTTGGGACGCCATGGATTTGGGAGGAGGGTTAGGATTAGTGGAACTGCCGTAATGTGAATGTACGGGACGACTAGGAGCGAACCGCCGTAGTATTGAAGGACGTGCGGGGACGAGTAGGAGCGAACTGCTAGCGTGCGAACGGCAGGGTAGTGGCTTTCCATTCTCCCATGATACAGGCTTCCGAGAGCCCTTGGATCTGAGATCGAACGGTTGCATGGCGTGATTCTAGACCTATGGGTGAATATCCTATCCTGGAGGGTTATTCTGCAAATTTTTAGCAACTTAGCATGCGACTGTTTGATCTCAGATCCAAGGGCTGCCAGCAGCCCGTGTCATGGTCATGCCTACCACGACCATCGCGTCGCTCATGCGGTCGCGCCCTTGGTGATTTAACACGGTGTGTTAGGCTATCTGATGTTTGCATGTCATACACAGTCATCACTTAGTCACTCATACTACAATAAGGTTGGCTATAAGTGTATTTTTTTACTCCTCTCTATCTCTTTCTTCGTACTCAAGGAAGAAATGGTGCTAAGCGCATGTATTTATTGCATTTGCCAAGGAGTGACCTCTTCCAATGAAATGGTGTTGCTAAGTTTGCTTCATTTAATTAGGTATAGACTCAAAATTGTCTTTTCACCTAGGTACACATGCTTAGCACCGTTTCTTCCTTGGGTCACCAAACTAGTCTCTCTCTTCTTGATTAACTTGCCACATCAGACTTTATGCTTATGTGGCAAGCTTAAGCACCTTTTGGAGCAAGTAAAAGTAAGTACAATAGTGCGCTTTACATGGCATTTTTGCATATGTGGAGGAAAGAGAGGTAAGGAAAAAGTGGAGAAGTGGGCTCTCATGCAAGAGCCAGCCTCTACTACATGGTGGAGCATTGGGAAAGGCACCTGTATGGAGGTGGTCAGGAATCTGGGAGACTCACACCGGTCGTAGCACCGCAGTTAAAATGATAATGGCAAGTCAAATCACGGGGCCCCACCTGTCCAGCAGTAACTTGCTGTCAAATCATACAACCCTACGTTTGCAGCAGCTTACTCCCTCGTCTTCTCGCGTCTCTGTCGAACCGACTAGGCAGAATTGCCCCGCCGCCTACCGTGCAGGAAAAGCCCCGCCCTCGACTTTTAAATAGTATACAATATACTAATTTTGTATCCATGGATTGCGCCCGCGCCATGGAGCAAAGCATCTAGAAATAGAGAAGAGGGAGAGGCGAGACGGTGGTTTTGGAATGGAGATGATGGAGAGGAGAGGAGGTGGTTTTGCAATGGAGAAGAGGGAGAGGAGCGTGCGACAACGATTTAGGATTGGACGAGAGGGCCGGCGTGCTCTGACTGTATCAAAATCAAAATCAATTTGGTGACATGCATTCACATTTTGCTTGTCAAATACAGTACGTGGTCAAACTTTGACCCAAAATACGCGAAACAACAAAAAAATACTTCCAAGACCAACGCCGCTCTTCCGCTCTTCTCCTCTTAAACCACCGCCGCTCCTCTCCTATTCCAATCTAAATGCAGCACCGCTCCTCTCCTCTTCCATTTCAAAACCACCGCCCCTCCTCTCCTATTCTAGTCCAAAACCAGCGTCGCTCCTCTCCTGTTCTAATCCAAAACCAGCGTTGCTCCTCTCCTCTTCCATTCAAAAGCCACCGCCGGCGAGTGAAGGTGCTGTGGAGAAGTAGATTGATGGAGGAGTACAACCGATACGTGAGGATCGCAGACGGCGACCCTGTGAAGCTAGCTAGGATGTTGGAGATACAGTCTTGGTTTGACAACAAGGACCAACTAGCGGCGACAGCGACATCCATGGCCAAATATCTGCAACAGAGCGAAAAGGCGGCGATACTCCCGGAGGGAGTCGCGCCGGAGTACATAGAGCTGCTCCTCTGGGCCATGGAGCAAACAGATTCACCGAATCCGATCGTGAGGGAGCGGTGGTGGGAGTATCGATCTCAGATGGAGCATCCACCAGAGATTGAAGGATCGAGCATCTACAGGGTGTCGTTTGTGAGGGTGTCCCACCAGAGCGAGCCGGTGGAGTCTTCGTCGAGCGAACCCAACTGCAAGAGGACAAAAGCAGTTAGCCCGATGATGCTTCCCCGCCATCGTCTCCCTCGCCGTTCACATCGTCTCACGGGGCAGCTATCTGCCGCCGAGGAATAGGAGGGGGCTGCCCCCCAGCCCAATAGTCGAGTAGGTTATGAATTGTCAGGAGGAGCTTAGGGTTGTCAGTATTTGCAGGTTGTGAATTGTGTTTTGTCTTGTGTATTTTGAGAGTACTTTCAGATATGAATGTCTTTTGAATTTCAGATTTGCAGTATTGAGCATATGGAGTATTTTATGAATTCTAGATATCTATTTTTAGCACTTAAAAAATGTAGTTTCATAGGAGTATAAAAGTGCAGACAATGTGATTCTCAGAGAAGAAACTGCAAGTTTCAGTTTCAGATAAGAAACTGCAAGTTCAGTTCAGATAAGAAACTGCAACTTTCAAAGGCAGAGCATTTATATTAACACGGCCTTTTCAAACAGGGTTAACATCATGTTGGAAGTTTTATTCATGGTCGAAAAAGGAACTACCAGTCAGTTAACATCATGCTGATCAACATTCATGCATATCACATCTTCATATGATGCACAGTCAAAATGCCCACACAATGTCGAGTGTGCGAAACACAGAGAAAATGAGGGACAAAGTTTTGGCAAGTGTTGGACGTGGTTTTGGGCTGCCCCGTCTAGGCTTTCATTTTTAACATGCGCAGCCCACGTCCTCGGATGGGAGGTCCATAGGCCTGTTTGTATTTTCTTAGGGCCGTCATGTATCGACCGGCCTATGGACCTCCCATCTGAGGTTTTATTTTTGGCAGCCCAATTTATGTATTTTTTTAAGAAAATGCAGAGGTCTGTTCTATTTTTCTGTATAAGAATAGGAACGCCAGGTCCAACTTATGTTTCCCTTCTAACTATATTATATATATTTAAATTATTTTATATGTTGACTGTTTAGTTCACATAATTGGCAAATAGATGACCGCTCTCGCAATCCCCTTCG
>NC_041388.1:497134146-497143734 GCF_002162155.2 Triticum dicoccoides | reverse complement strand
CACCCTCGTCGCCGCCATAGATCTCGCCGCCACCCCCCGCCTCCTGACTCCAGGCGCGCCTGCCCCCCTCAGTAAGTCCGCTCACGTGCCCCATGGAGTCGCCGGCCATATCCACATGGGAATGGCTGGAAGACATGCAGATGTACAAGATGCATCTCCCACATGTCTACAAAGCCTTTCCACAGATGCTCCAGCCGCTCGACTCCGTCGCGCCGGCGGTGCTGCAGGAGACTCAAGGGAGGAGATGAAGGGAGCGGGAGATGCGGATCCGCGACGACGCTCTCTCCTGGACCTAGTGCACGCGCAAATGGAGGGAAGCAGAGGAGGAAGCTGCGAGGGAGGAAGCCAAGGAGAGACCGAATCTGTTCTCTCACTCACGCAGGTATGCTCGGATGTGCAAGGATCATGTGGATTGGGAGCTGCTGAATCTAGCCCTGCGGATCTACTTCGAAGGAGATTTCTCGGAGAAGCACAGGATGCCCCACCCCAATGAGCCACCGATTGCGTTCGTTCGATGGGCGAAAGGAGAAGTGAATTCAGGAGATCCACGTCGTGCTGCGAGATGGGAATGCTTGACTGGACTCCTGCCCACCAGCACGCCACTGGAGCCGGAGCAGGTGGATCCCCTACCTTACCTCTCCCCAAACCTGCAGAAGGTTGAAATTAGGCTTGCAATCTGCTTCAATTGAGCTGTCTGGTGGTTATTTCTGCTTCCTGAGAGATAACATCTGGCTGGAGGATGAGAAGGAACCAGGAACTCCGATGAATTTCCCCTATCACAATGGGGGGGGGAGCGCTGGTTGGGTAGTGATACGGCCCACCTCCGCCCCAAATGGGGGCACAATCTGTGCAGGCTCCTGTAATTGCCCAAGATCAATCTGCTGGTGGTTCCGACTCTCAGACCAGTGAGAAATCTCAAGGCAAGAATCAGCAAAAGAAGAGATAGGACATCCAGAAAACTGCTCCTGCCCCTGCTTCGGGCCTTATGGCATACTCTGAGGTGATCTGCTACAACTGTGGGGAACCAGGGCATCATTTGGATAAATGTGTCAAGCCCAAGAGTTGTTTTATCTACAAAATGGTTACCTATAAAGTTGAGAATTTCCCTGTCAGAAGGAAAACCCACAGTTCTGCTAGATATGTTGGACGTGCTGCTCCAGGATTATGTCCAGCATTGACAAAATTTTCTGTGACACAGAATTAGATAGTTTTTCCCCTTTCTAGTTGTAGAGCTCTGCCCAGATGTGGTAGTGACCACACTCCTTTGCTCTGGGACTCTGGTCTTAACGAAACTCCAAAGAGCAATAGTTTTAAATTTGAAAAGTGGTGGTTGCTTAGAGAAGATTTTACTGAGCTAGTCAGGAAAATCTGGAATGAGCCTACTGGGAGCAGCTGCCCCCTAGAAAATTGGCAGATCAAAATCAGGAGATTTAGAAGAACTACCAAAGGGTGGAACTCCAATGAGGAAGCTAATCTTAGAAGATACAAAAGGCTTCTCCTCCTTGAGTTTGACTCTCTAGATATTAAGGCAGAAACCACTGACCTCTCTGAGGCTGAGACTAATAGATTAAACTTTGTCCATGGAGAGCTCAAAAAATTTTGGCTTCAAGAAGAAATCAAAGCCAAACAAAGGTCTAGAGATAGGAACATTAAGGAGGGTGATAGAAATGCTGCTTACTTCCATGTAGTAGCTAACTAGAGGAGGAAAACCCTCATTCACTCCCTTGATGGCCCTAATGGCCCTGTTACTGAGGTAGATGAGATGCTGAAAGTGGCTAGTGACTTCTACAAAGACCTGTTTAAGAAAGAAAACCCTTCTGGGTTCTCTCTACAAAACTATTTTTTCTCTACTTCTGAAAAAGTCTCTCCTGCTGAAAATGAGCTGCTAGAAGCCCCTTTTTTAGAGACAGAGGTGAAGGAAGCCATTTTTAGCTCTTATCCTGATGGGACTCCTAGTCCTGATAGGATTCCCTTCTTGTTTTACCAGCATTTTTGGGACTTGGTGAAAAATGATCTCTTAGATCTTTCCCAAGCCTTTCATAGAGGAGAGTTGGATCCAGCAACTTACTCATGGGGGGTTTGTTGGGGTCAAGTTAAATAACTGTGAAAGTGATTTTTTCCTTGTTGGTAAAGGCCTTAGGCAAGGTGACCCCATCTCCCCGCTTTTGTTTAATTTAGTAGTGGACATTCTTACTAAAATGCTGAGCAAAGCTGCTGATCATAGTCTGATTGCAGGGCTCTGTCCTGAGGTCTGCCCTGGTGGCATCATCTGCCTTCAATATGCAGATGATACCATCCTTTTCTTAGACAATGACTCCACACATGCTAGCAATCTGAAAACTATTCTAACCTGGTTTGAACAAGTCTCAGGCATGAGAATCAACTACTCTAAAAGTGAACTCATCCCTATCAACATGGATAATCAGGAGTTAGCTGACTTCCTCTCTATTCTAGTCTGTAATAAAGGTAACTTCCCCATTAAGTACCTAGGTATCCCTCTCCACTATGATAAACTGAGGAGAGAGGATATCCAACCCCTTCTAGATAAAATCATTAAAAGGATTGCTGGGTGGAGGGGCAAACTTCTCTCTTACAGAGGTAGATTGATCCTCATACAAGATTGTTTGGCTAGCATTCCAGTGTATCTCCTCTCCTTCAAGTTCCCTAAATGGGCAGTGAACCTCATCAATTCTTAGATGTCTCATTGCTTGTGGAATGATTTTGAGGGAAATAGGAAGCTACACCTTGCTAATTGGGCCCTAGTCTCTATGAAAAAAGATTTTGGAGGCCTAGGCATACCTAACCTCCAAGAAATTAACATCTGTCTTCTAGGGTCTTGGATTAAAAGATTCTATGAGGAAGACCTGAAACCCTGGAAGCTTCTTATTGCCCTTAAATACCTAGGAAATAAACCTAATATTTTTGTCCCTTCCTCCAACCCTAAGACCTCTAGATTCTGAAAAGGATTAAAATCTATTATGCATGCTGTGAAATTTGGCTACAGATGGAACATAGAGGATGGGAGCAGAACCAGGTTCTAGGAAGATACTTGGTTTGGCACATCCCCCTTAGCAGTCCAATTTTGGCCTGTTTACTCTGTCCGCAGTGAGCTTAACAAAAGTGTCAATGAAGTTTGGGACGGTCAATGCCTAAAACTCTCTTTTAGAAGGAACTTTAGTGATAGTCTCATGGAACAATGGTTCCAGTTGGAGGAAATTGCCAAAAGCATTACCTTTACTGCCGAGCCGAATGCCCTGATTTGGTAGCTGGACAATAAGGGGAAGTATTCCTCCAGCTCCCTCTATCATGTTATCAACTTTAGAGGGGTTCAACCCGTGTTTATCCTGCTGTCTGGAAATTGAGAGTTCCCCCTAAAATTCATGTATTTCTCTGGCTTCTCTCCAAAAAAAATTGATGACTAGGGATAACCTTAGGAAGAGACACATCATCAAACCCCTTGATTTTGTTTACTGCTTGGAACAAGTGTCTTGTTCTCACCTATTTTTTGAATGTATAGTTGCTAAACATCTCCGGGCCCATATTGAGGAATATTTCTCTAGTCAGATTGGCTCATCCTTTGAATCTGTCGCCAAATTCTGGATTGCTACCAAAAAGTGCTCAGTTTTAAACACTGTTAGCTCAGCTGTCCTTTGGTGCCTCTGGAAATATAGAAATGCTATGATTTTCAGTAACACCTCCTGGATTTCCATTCCGCGGGTCTTGAGGTTGATCAGGAACATGGTGAGGAACTGGGCGATTCTCTCCTGCGGATCAGACAAGGACAAGTTGATGAGCTTCATGGAAACCCTAACAAGATCCCTCCAGAAACCATTGGCGATCACTTGTGGCTGAACAAGGCTCGACCTGCTCTGGGGCTGGACCCGTGGGCTCGTGTCAAGATCTCTGATGAAGATGATGGGCACCTAGCGCTGAAAAAGAGGGACATCCACCATGCTACGCCTTCCAGCCCGGTGTCTCCGCTTGCTTACTGGTCTCTGCAGGCTGACACGGCCCCTCGGCTGAAGACCATGAAGGCTTCCCTGGACCCTCCTTGTGTCAATTGAGTGCTCTATCCGCTCTGCCTTTGGCACCGCTCAGGTGATTTGTGTTATTCAGAGAACTTGTTCATCCACCCCCCTAGTTTGTAGCTTTTCTACCTTTGCTTTCGAACTGCTCTTTGAGCTGCTGTATCAGAATATGTTGTGGTTTCGTTCTCAGCAATGGAACCGGGGAGATGCTCCCTGTTTTTCTAAAAAATATATTTTATATGTTATTATATAAAGCTTGGTAAGACTGTAAATTTAAGGACGAATGTAATAATATCACTTATTATTTAAATATATTTATAACAAAATGCTCAGCCCCTTTTTATTTTTGATAACATTGCTGGCCCAACCCAACATTATAATTAAGAATCAGCCCAGCAAAATCGTGTATTTCGAGAAAGTGCAAATGGGCTGTACCTTTTTAGGAAATAAAATAAACGAGCCGCATGGACGCTACATTATTTGTTTACCCAGCCCAGCTAATGGTTGTAATTAAAAAAAAGATCAAATTGACTGTAAATTCTACCGCGAAAAAAAGACTGTAAATTCTGAAAAAATGGGTTGAATACGTGCCACATTTTTGGAGGCTGAAATGTGGGCCAATAGGTCGAAGCCAATGCAAGTCGTTGTTAATTTAGTCAACAAATGATTCTGACATGTTAGCCGTTGGATTTACATCCAATGACCGACATCCATCTTCAATCTCTCGTCTTCTTCCTCCAGCGCCGCCGGGACCACCTCCCGCCTCCTGCTGCTAGCAGCTCTGCTTAGAGCGCTTCGCTATGAAGCGCTACTCCACCGTTGGCCAGGCCATCCCTCCACCCCTCCACACCTCCTGTTCTTCTCCACCGACTGCTGAACCACACCGCACTAGAACTAGTTAACCCTCATACACCTCTCTGTCTGCGACTCTACTCCCGCGTCTTCCCATCTCCGGCTCGTTGCTGTCCGGGGCCTCGCCGTCGTCCACCACCTTGGATGCGCTCGGTGCACGTGGTCAACGTGGTCAACAAACGACACCATCAGAAGTAGACTGTGCGTGGAGAGGCTGACAGCTGGGTCCATGGCCGCACATAAGGAAATGCCTCCTTATTACGCGCAAAATAATGATTCCTCCACCTGACATCTGGGACCCACTGGAAGGGCCTCTGTATTTCGTGAAATAAAGTGCCCCCCGCTGACATGTCGGACCCACCAGCTATCTTCACACGCAAGGAAGTGCCTCCTTATTACGCACAAAAAAAATGAATATTCCCCCTGCCAGCTGGAACCCAGCATAGTGGGAGGCTGACTTGTGGGCCTACCAAGTTGACGGGGACGGAGGGCTTTGTCAACTTAGTCAATATGAAAAATTCTAGCTCCTGTTACCGTATGATATTCATCCAACGGCCGTAGTGCTTCTTCAACCTCTGGTCTTCTTGCTCCAGCCGCCCAAACCAGCGCTAGTCGTGCCGCGTGCTCCTGCCTCCCGTGGCCGGCTGTGATGCCGCGGAGGCCTCACCGCCCCTACTACTCCCACCGCTGGTCGGGCTATCCCTCTACTCACCCACACCCCCTGTTATTCTGCGGCGACAGCAGCCTCACACCACAGCCGAACCAGTGAACCATCGTACTCCTCTTCGCATGGGCATCCACTGCTGCGTCTTCCTCGGCTCCGAGTCGTCCGCTTCCTAGTCCTCGCCGTCGTCCACCGCCCTGGTGCTCTCGGCGCGGCGTGGTCAACGTGGTCAACGACCGACTTCCATCGGAAGAGTACTGTACGTGGAGAGGATGACAGCTGGGTCCACGGCAGCCGCAAGGAAGTGCCTCCTTATTATGCGGAAAATAATTATTCCTCCACCTAACAGCGGGGACCCACCGGAAGAGCCACCAGTATTTTGCGGAAAAAAATCGTTTCCCCCTGACTGCTGGGACCCACCGGACGGGCCACCATATTTCGTGAAAAAAATGTTCCCCCCGCTGTCAGCTCGGACCCACCGGAAGTGCCTCCTTATTACGCACAAAAAATGAATACTCCCCGGCTAGCTGGGACCCACCTTGCTGGGAGGCTGACTTGTGGGCCTACTAAGTTGACGGGGACGAAGGGCTTTGTCAACTTAGTCAATATGAACGATTCTAGCTCTAGTGACCGTACGATGTCCATCCAACGGCCGTAGTGCTTCTTCAACCTCTGGTCTTCTTGCTCCAGCCACCCAAAGCAGCGCTGGTCGTGCCGCATGCTCCTGCCTCCCGTGGCCGGTTGTGCTGCCGCAGAGGCCTCACCGCCCCCTACTATTCCCACCGCTGGCCAGGCCCTGCGGTGACGGCAGCCTCACACTGCAGCCGAACCAGTGAACCCTCGTAGTCCTCTTCGCGCTGGCTTCCACTACCGCGTCGTCCCCTTCCTAGGCCTCGCCGTCGTCCACCATCGTGGTGCTGTCCGCGCGGCGTGGTCAACATGGTCAAGGAACGACTTCCATCAGAAGAGTATTGTACATGGAGAGGCTGACAGCTGGGTCCACGGCCACAACCCAGTTTTTTTGTGATTTGCCAAGTAAGTCACTTTGTCAGGCCTGTTGGGCTGCAAATCTTTCAAGACGAGGAGATCTTTCATTCGGCTAGCCAAGAAAATGGCCCATCAGTAATGAGCAATGGGTTGTACATTTTTAAAACACATCAAACCGGCAATTAGTTTCAAATATCTTTTTTTTCATTTCAAGATTTTAAATTACATTAATTTTTATGCGTGGAGAATTTGTTGGATTTTATATTGATATACATTTATTTTTAAAATCAGTTTGAATGTGAGTCGAAATTTCGGGATTAAAAACAGTTCGGACCGCATCGAAATATGCAAAATTTCGTATAATTTTTTAACCGTTGCCACAATATGGGCTGTAATGCTAACAAAAAGAATATGGGCTCCAAAAAAACCTTAAGAATTAGCAAATGGGCTGTAAATTATTAGAAATAATGACAGATGGGTTGTATGCTGTTTTCGACAGATTTGAGGCTTTCCTAAAAAAAAGGTTGACGCACAAGCACTGATCGTTGGATGTCCATCCAACGGCCGTCGTGCTTCTTCAATCTCTGCTCTTCCTGCTCCAGCCGCTCAAACAAGCGCCGGCGGGACTGCCTGCTCCCTCCTCCTCGCGGCCGGCTGTGTTGCCGCGCAGGCCTCACCACCCGACCGTACTCCCATTGCTGGCCTAGCCATCCCTCTACTCACCCACACCTGCTGTTATTCTCCGGCGATGGCAGACAAATCAGTAAACCCTCGTACAGTCGTACTCCCCTTCACGTGGGAAACAACTGCCGAGTCTTCCCTGCCTCTGTGTCGTCCCCTTCCTAGGCCTCGCCATCGTCCACCGCCCTGGTGCTCTCGGCGCGGCGTGGTCAACATGGTCAAGGAACAACTTCCATCGGACGTGGACTGTACGTGGAGAGGATGACATCTGGGTCCACGGCCGCAACAAGGAAGTGCCTCCTTATTACACGGAAAATAATGATTCCTCCAACTGACAGCTGGGACCCACCGGACGGGCCACTGTATTTCGCGAAAAAAACATTTTCCCCTGACTGCTGGGACCCACCAGCTACATATTCGCACGCAAGGAAGTGCGTCCGGGCAAAATAACAAAACGATTCGCCCCCTGATTGCTGGGACCGACCAGCTACATCTTCATAGGCAAGGAAGTGCCTGACAGTCGGGACCCACCTGGTCGAAGCGTACGTAGCGTTGTCATTTTGGCCGCGAACGTGTACGTACAAACTGGTCGATGTAGAGGCGCGCACGTGTCGTAGTAGAGGCGCGCACGTAGCATTTACACGTACGTACAGCGGCCAGGGTGAAAGAAAGAAAATACGGCCATGTATGTGTACATACGGGAGGGGTCTCGAACGCCTACTCGCGCATACGTACGGACAAGGCTTGTGTACATGGCTGGGTTAGAACGGAGAAACGGTGTCGTCATTGTGTTCATGGGGAGGCAACGGAATGTGTCGTGTTCATGGGGAGGTAACGGAATGCGTCGTGTTCATCGGGAGGGCTTGGGCGGAACAGGCGATGGAAACAAGGCCTGGCGTACCACAGAACGGAGGAAATGGCTTTGTGTTCGACCGGCCATGTTCGAAACGGGATCCTGTTCATCGGGAGGGGTCTGGCGTACCGCAAAACGGAGGAAACGGACCTCCTACGGTCGAAACGGGGGTCCTGTTGATCGGGAGGGGTGTGGCGTACCGCAAAACGGAGGAAACAGACTTGTGTTGGAGAGCTACGGTCGAAACGGGGGTCCTGTTCATCGGGAGGGGTGTGGCGTACCGCAAAACGGGACTCCACGGGATACTGTTCATCTCCACCGCCGACCTCCTCCAGCCTCCACGGGCTCCTGTTCATCCAGCCTCCACGGGCTCCTGTTCATTCAGCCTCCACCGCGCGCTACTCCACCGGCTACTGTTCAACCACCCCTCCACCGTCTACTGTTCATCCAACCCTCCGCACCACGGGGTCCTGTTCAACCACCCCTCCACGGGCACCCCTCCACCGTCTACTGTTCATCCAGCCCTCACACCACGGGGTCCTGTTCAACCACCCCTCCACCGTCTACTGTTCATCCAGCCCTCCACACCACGGGGTCATGTTCATCCACCCCTCCACGGGCACCCCTCCATCGTCTACTATTCATCCAGCCCTCCACCACACCACGGGGTCCTGTTCATCCAGAGGCAACGCCACTGCTTACTGTTCATCCAACCCCCCCGCAACACTCACTGTTCACCCCATCGATCGGCTTCAGTTAGCAACAGTAGTGAAGGAATCGCTCGATCGGGTTCAGTTAACAGCCATCGATCAATCGCTCGGGTTCATTAACGCGTAGCCTGTAGTGCAATCGCTCGGGTTTAGTTAGAGCCAACGCCTCGCTCGGGTTCAGTTAGAGACAACGCCTTGCACACACGCGCGTACGTGTACGAGAGAAATGTGCATCGCTCGGCCCCCGACCTCCCACCGTAACCGGGAACTCCCCAAAATTTTCCTCCCCCTCGCTTCTACCATGATTTTTTCCGTCATGGACGGCCCAAAGAATGTCATGCAGCTACGTCTCCGGCCTGCCCAGGACGAAAAGCCCATTTTCTGTCATGATTTTTTGTCATAGAAGTACGAGCCCACAACATCTATGATGATACCAGGTTTTGTCACAATTATCGTCATAGAAGTGTCATATGTATGACAGAAAAAAAATTCGTTCGGCCCAAAATGTCACGGATGTGTCTTTTTTTGTAGTGTACCCTTAATCGCTATAAAAGCACGTTGGGTCGTTCGTGGCTTTCGATAGCGTGCTGGCATCGACTTCACCGACACCTTCGCTCTGGTCGTCAAGCCCGACACGATACACACGGTTCTTCACCTTGCGGTCTCCCGTGCTTGGCTGGTGCACCAGATGGACATCTCCAACGCCTTCCTTCATGGTCACCTCGAGGAGCAGGTCTTCTGCCAGTAGCCCACTGGGTTTGTTGATCCGGCACTTCCCAACCATGTGTGTCTGCTTTCGCGGTCCTTGTACAG
>NC_041388.1:497082449-497133868 GCF_002162155.2 Triticum dicoccoides | reverse complement strand
CTCGGACGTATCGCTCTTCGTCTATTACCAGGGCTCTGACATGGCCTACTTGCTTCTGTATGTCGACGACATCATCCTGATGGCATGTACGGCTGGTCTTCTCAGTCAGCTTACTGCTCGTCTTCGTGCTGAGTTCGCCATCAAGGACTTGGGTCCTTTGCACTACTTCCTCGGTGTTGAGGTGGTGCGTCATCCGGATGGCTTCTTTCTTCATCAGCGGAAGTACGCTCATGAGCTCCTAGAGCGCGCTGACATGCTTAACTACGAGCCCGCCGCCACGCCTGTTGATACGAAGGCCAAGCTCTCTGCTATGGATGGTTCTCCTACTTCGGATGCTGCCTTCTATCGGTCTATTGTTGGTGCTCTTCAGTACCTCACTTTGACTCGACCAGAGATCCAGTATGCCGTGCAGCAGGTGTGTCTTCATATGCATGCTCCTCGGGATGTTCACTGGGCTGCTGTCAAGCGGATTCTCCGCTATGTCTGTGGCACTATGGATCTTGGAGTCACGCTTCACACCTCCGCCGACACCGCCCTCACCGCCTACTCGGATGCAAATTGGGCGGGCTGCCCTGACACCCGGCGCTCCACCTCGGGCTATTGTGTCTACCTTGGACCCTCTCTTATCTCGTGGTCGTCCAAGTGGCAGTCTACGGTGTCTCGCTCCAGTGTTGAGGCTGAGTATCATGCGGTGGCCAACGCCGTCTCTGAGTGTTCGTGGCTTCGTCAGCTGCTTCAGGAGCTATCTTGCCCTGTTGACCGTGCCACGGTGGTCTACTGTGGCAACGTCTCGGCGGTCTACCTCTTCGCTAACCCGGTGCATCATCGACAGACTAAGCATATTGAGTTGGATATTCATTTTGTTCGGGAACACGTGGCTCTTGGCCATATTCATGTTTTACGCGTTCCTACTTCCCAACAATTTGCAGATATCATGACCAAGGGCTTGCCTACGGCGTCATTTGAGGAATTTTAGTCCAGTCTTTGCGTCAGCCGCGGTGCCGCTTCGACTGCGGGGAGGTGTTGAGTATATGTGTTATGTGCATACTGTGTATTGGGCCTGCCTCCTAATCTTTGTATAGTTGAGGTTCGTGGCCCACCTCTATACATCTTATATACGTGCCTATGCACGAAGAACACGCTCTTCCTCACAGGTGGCTGCTTGCATACGCATGAGCGTGGAGCTAAATATGGTGAAGGAAGGCAGGGAGCTGAGAGGATACTAGTACCTGCTCTCAGCGTGGAGGTGCACCATGCAGGCAGCGATGGTGGCCGGGCTCGCCGGAGTGTAGGTGGAGATGGTGTGCTGCATCGAGTGGAGCGGTGTGCTCATGGGAGAAGATGGCAAACGTCATAGTACATGTATACATGTATTCCCTCCGTTTTCAAATATAAGTTTTTTAAAGATTTCAATAAGTGACTACATACGAAGCAAAATGAGTAAATCTACATTCTAAAATATGTCTACATATATTCGTATGTTTTAGTCCATTTGAAATGTTTAAAAAGATCTATATTTAGAAACGAAAGTATTTACGTAATATATATACATAGTAGAGGTCCTGGTTGTGTGCTAGGAGGGTAAAACTAAGCGGCTGTTGGACGGAGAACGAATGAGTTGAGAGCATGCAGAGGAAGCAGGGAAGCCCCGTCCAGCCCGCTCACGATAACCATGCATGCACGCGGTAGCAAACTGATCCCTTGTTCGATTCTCCTACTCATAATATTTGTTTTTTGTCCACAGATAGATGGGACCAGTGTAAGGTAGAGAGGGTGATGTGGCGTTTGACTAGTCAACCAAAAAATACGAAGCTATACGGTGAGGCGGTGATCGTATAATCACCTCAAGTCATATTTAGTGATTGTATTGTTCGTATTTTTAAGTATAGTGACTAAAGTGAGCTTTCGAGACAAGTTAAGTGACTGCGAATGCATTTTACTCAAAGCAAAAATTAGACAAAGCGGAGGCACACACTTTGTATAAATTGTTGACTTACCTCTTTAGAAATATGATGCACATTACCTACGTCTAAAGGTGGTCTTGAATTATATTATTTGGATCTGGTGATCGGGTTTCTCTTTTGAAAAATATCATTCATACCTAGATCGGTCAAAATGCATGGAGTAACACCCATAGAAAAAAGTACATGGATTATGTGATTAGAAAATTAAAATATGTTTACCAAATGTGATCATGCGATCTTAGTACCTCTAATTTTGAGTTTTTGACAACGATCGCTGGCTTTGCTACCGTCGACCTGCCATGGCGTGTGGCAAGTCATGGCTGACCGAGGGCCTGAAGAATATAAATTGGGATACGAACAAGCGGTATAAAGTTGAAAACAAGGGAAAATGGCAAGTGCAGATCAGTTCAGTTGGAAGTTTCACTCACTACTTAGTGAACTAGGGACCAGACCAGAGTTATGATTGGTGTATTCCGTTCCTAATGTAAATGAGACTTGCCTTGCTCGCGGGCGATTCCTTATAGCTTGATCCATGTGATGGTTATTCTATGCCATATTGTGGCTGTGCACTTTAGCACTTCTTCTTTCACTTGGTTTTTCTTCCTTCCCTTCGGTACTCCTTAACTCGGAGATACTCCTTCGGTACTACTTGGCTACTACTTGAACAAATGATCCGTAGCGGCCAATACATCTCGTAGTAACAAGAATGTATTGTTCTAAGGTATATCAAGATTAAGTCTTCGATTCATATTTCGTTGACCAATCCTTCCTAATTCACATTTTTGTTGAAAAGGTTTCTTTTGTAATTCCTCACATAAGGACTCCTAAAATACCAAGCCCCCACCTACACAAGGAAATTGTTGATAAAACTCCAAAATAGCCTTTTCTTTTGACTGAATCCTCTTCTTCTCCTTAGCATTCGGGAAAGACAAGAAAAATTCAGGGTAGGAAACATTATCTATAATTTCTCTTAGATTCGAACCCATAGCTGATGATAGAACTAGAATAGATATCTTTTGTTTTCTACTCGCCTTCTCTCCCAAACAGAGATTGTAGTAAATATCCAAATATAAGAATGGGACTAAGGGTCAAATTGGTAATTTTTCTTACACCCCCCACACCCAAGGGCCCATGTATCCTATACACCGCCAAAATAAAGAGCCTTGAGTGCTAGAAGAAAATCACATAGACCTAACGAAATTAAGTGGATACCCAAAATTGTAGTAATTTTATTTCTATCTTTCTAGACATAACCAAAGAATGGAAAAGATTCCTCAAGAGTCTCGGGTCCCAGAAGTGTGTGATAAATGCCACCGAAGCCTAAGACTGCGGAAATTAGGTTAAGTACGCCAGATACTGAAAGTGCTAGTTATCGACTAGAGGGGGTGAATGGGCGATTTCTATGAGAGTCTTCAAGACATGAGTTGTCTTCGAAGACAAGCAAGCAAATAACACCTACATAGTATGCATCGGAATATAAACTACACTAGCCTAGCCATAGTTAAGTAGATAGAACAGAATAAGCACAAAGACTAATAGCAGCTAGGTAGAACAGATCAGAACAGGAACATAGTATGAAGCCAAATATGCAATCAGAGAGAATGACTTCACATAATGAAGTCAAACAGTACAACAATCAATGACTTCATGAAGTTAAACTGTATGTAAAGGGGTGAAGTGATAGCACCGGTTGCTTGACGAAAACAAAAAATTGGTAGACCAGTTCCAGTTGTTGTGACAACTGTACATCTGGTTAGCGAGGCTGAGATTGAACTCAGAAAACCGCGTCTTCACCTTATTCCCCTTGAGCTAAGGTCACTTAGTCCTCACCCAATCACTCTCGTGAGTCTTCAAGGTAGACTTCTGATACGTCTCCAACATATCTATAATTTTTGATTGTTCCATGCTATTATATTATCTGTTTTGATGTTTAATGGGCTTTAATATGCTCTTTTATATTATTTTTGGGACTAACCTATTAACCGGAGGCCTAGTGCCAGTTTCTGTTTTTTTGCCTATTTCAGTATTTCATAGAAAAGGAATACCAAACGGAATCCAAACGGAATGAAACCTTCGCGATGATCTTTCTTGGACCGAAAGCAAACCAGGAGACTTGGAGTGGAAATCTGGAACTCCGTGAGGCGGCCACGAGATAGGAGGGCGCGCCCAGGGGGTAGGCGCCCCCCACCCTCGTGGGCCCTCGGAGCTCCACTGACGTACTTCTTTCGCCTATATATACTCTTATACCCTAAAACATCAGGGGGAGCCACGAAAACCACTTTT
Organism: Triticum dicoccoides; assembly: GCF_002162155.2. Classification (NCBI taxonomy): domain Eukaryota; kingdom Viridiplantae; phylum Streptophyta; class Magnoliopsida; order Poales; family Poaceae; genus Triticum; species Triticum dicoccoides. The sequence goes on along the minus strand of NC_041388.1, from coordinate 497,129,621 downwards.
CCACCGCCGCAACCTTCTGTACCCGTGAGATCCCATCTTGGGGCCTTTTCCGGCGATCTGCCGGAAGGGGAATCTGTAAGGGCATATTTATCCCTAAGGTGTTTTGGTGATTGATGGCAATGCTTTTGCAGACTAATCATGTGCCTTGAGTATTTTAGACATTTCATCACTAGGCACAAGACAGTTTTTGTCCCCCTCGAAGACTATTGAAGACGGCGTTTATCTATGTTTATTTTCCGTGGATTTGAGTCGTAGGAAAGCCGTACTATTAAGAGGGGGTCCGCATTGGTGAGGCTAGGGTGGAATCAACACGTACACATTCCTTGTGCACCCTCTGAGCTTTTCCGTTTCGTTGAAGGCTTCCTTGTTGCCTTCTCCCTATGATCTGGTCCCAGTGGTAGTACCGCGGACCCCAGCGGTAGTACCGCTCCAGAGCTACAGAGCGGCAATACCGCTCCTCAGCACGGTAGTACCGCTTGGAGCTCCCAGCCGTAGTACCACTGCGGATCCGCGCTCCTACCGCCTCAATTCGAGGGTTCTCCTCTCGTGTCGAGTTTTGCGGCACTAGCTGCGGTAGTAGAGGTGGAAGTACTACTCGTGGGCGGTAGTACCGCGCTTCCTCCATGGTAGTACCGCCCTGGGTCCAGGTCCTCCTGCTCTGCGCCTTACTGCACGGCAGTACCGCGAGGTGGAACGGTAGTATCGCTGGCCACAACGGTAGTACCGCTCATCCCTGCGGTAGTACCACCCTCTGCGGGGCTGAGCAAGGGTAACGGTTGGATTAACTTCCCCACTTATATAAGGAGGTTTTCTTCTCCAAGTTGACTTACCTCTTTTCCCCAAGCTCCATTGTTGCTCCAAAGCTCATTTTCACCCGATCTCTCTCCCTACCCAATCAAACTTGTTGATTTTCTAGGCATTGGTTGAGAAGGCCCAGATCTACACTTACACCAAGAGAAATTTGATTCCCCCCACTCATCCCTTGCGGATCTTGTTACTCTTGGGTGTTAGAGAACCCTAGACGGTTGAGGTCACCTCGAAGCCATATTCCATTATGGTGAAGCTCCGTGGTTTCATTGGGAGCCTCCAATTCGGTTGTGGAGAGAGCCCCAACCTTGTTTGTAAAGGTCCGGTCGCCGCCTCCAAGGGCACCAATAGTGGAATCACGACATCTCGCATCGTGTGAGGGCGTGAGGAGAATACATTGGCCCTAGTGGCTTCTTGGGGAGCATTGTGCCTCCACACCGCTCCAACAGAGACGTACTTCCCCTTAAAAGGAAGGAACTTCGGTAACACATCCTCGTCTTCACTGGCTCCACTCTTGGTTATCTCGTGCCCTTACTTGTGCAAGCTTTTGTGTTGTATCCTTAGCTTGCTTGTGTACTTTTTGTTGTTGCATCATATAGGTTGCTCACCTCGTTGCATATCTGGCAACCTACTTTGATGCAAAGTTCAAATTGGTAAAGGATAGCTAAAAATTGTTAGTTGCCTATCCCCCCCCCCTAGTCAACTATATCGATCCTTTCGATTGGTATCAGAGCCTCGTCTCTTTACTAAGGACTTTGCCATCCAAAGAGTATGGTTGACACTGTAGACGACATGGAGGAACACTCCGGTGTGAATCCGATATCATCTACGGCCGATGGGGGAACCGCGGTCTCTCGTGAGGAATTCAATGTGGCCTTGGACACATTGAAGACCTCCATGACGACCGAGGTTGAAAGCATGTTTAACAAATTCATAGAAGGGTTTAAACTTTCCACCGCATCGTTGAGAGTGGGTGATCCCACTAACAAGGTGACGGATGCTAACTCTGACAAGGGGGAAGCTACTAGTGATCAAGTTCCTTCTTCTAGTGGTAAAAATGGCACCGACATCTTTGCCCATGTGGAGCCTCCACTTGTTTATGGTGGACCGATTCCTTCCACTCATTTGAATCATGCCGGTCCTCCCCCCAAGATTGTGAAAAATGAGGACTTTGATTCTTGGGTCTATCGCTTTAAGCATCATTTAATCATGTGAATACTAATCTTTGGAGAATCATTGAAGAAGGTTTCTATCCACATGACCGAAGCAACTTCACTCCTAGAGAAGCCGCGGATAATCAATTCAACGAGAATGCTCTCTTCATCATCGAAGATGCAATTCCACCCGAAGATCTTCCTCATCTCCGGCCCTTCTCCATGGCCAAAGATGCATGGCATCAAGTTGTTTCCCTCTACAAGGGAAGCGCAAGCATTCAACGCTCCAACTATGAAGTGGTGCAAGATGAAGCCGATGAGTTTGCAATGAAAGAAGATGAAGAACCTCGTGAGCTTTATCGGAGAGTAACCAAATTCGCGGTCTCACTCCGAGATCATGGGAGCAAGGACGCGGATGACAATTGGATCAAGCGCAAATACCTCAAGGCAATGATGCCCTACCACAAGGCCATGTCCTCCGTCATTCGTCAAAGGCCGGACTTCCACACCTTGTCCTCAAGTGAAGTGTTGGATGAGTTTGTGGCCATGAGCATCTTGGACAAGACCGCCGACAATGCGGTGCTCCGTTATCAAAGAGCAAAGAAGCCCAACCTTGCATTAAAGGCCAAGGTTAGTGTGGAAGAAGAGGACGAAGAAGAAGAAGAGGAGAGCAACCCCGAAGATACAAAGTATTCCTATCATGAACACATGGCTCTTGCTTCAAGACAATTTTGGAGCAAGAAAAACTCAAGGCCCAACTTCAACAAGAACAACTCAAGTGGCACGAAGGGCAAGCAACGTGTGAGGACTTGCTATAATTGTGGCAATGTGAGCCATTTTGTTGCGGAGTGCCCGTATGAGAAGAGGTGAGACAATGGTGGCAAGCTCATCCGAAAGGACAAAGCCAAGTCTTTCCCAAACAAGAGCAACTTCACCAAGAAGACTCCTCCCAAAGCATTGGTGGTACAAGAAGAGTACAATGAGGATGATGATGATGAGGATGAGTTGGTTTCCATGGCCTCCGTTGCCATTGCGACAACTCCACGAGTGTCACTCTTCGGCTCACCCAATGAGAGCATCACCGCCAAGTGCCTCATGGCTAAAGCCACCAACAAGGTAACCCCCAACATCAAAACTAACATCATTAATAATCCTTGTTTGACGGATTGCATTGATGAACATGATGGACCTGATGTGGAGGAGAATGAGTTTGAGTCCTTTATAGGCAAACTCAAGGGTAAATCCAAGAAGCACTTCATGGCTCTCTTGGAACAACTTGGTGAAGCCAATGACATGATCGAGGCTCACAAAGATACCATCTCTAAGATGGAGGGGCATAGTCGTGACTATGCCGATGAGATTTCGGATCTTTCCAATGCTCTTGAGAAAGAGCGTGGTCTTCGTTTGGCTCTTGAGGAGTCACACAACGATTATCACGCTAAGTTAAAGAAAGATCTTGATCATGCTATTGTTGTTTCTCGTGTGCTAAACTCCGAGAAGGCCGAGCTTGGGGTTGATCTTGCTAGACTCAAAGAGGAGTTTGACCTACTTGACAAGGCTCACAAGGTCTTTAAGGGTACTCATGCTAGCCTCAAAGAGTCTCATGATCAACTTCAAGTAAAGCTAACCAAGGAGAAAGCCACATTTCCTCATATGGTGTTAATTGATAATGCAAATGCTACTAACCCATGTTGTGAGCATGTGCATCTTGTTGAGGAGAATGCTAAGTTGAAGGAGCGACTTGAGAAAGGCCTTGTTTCTTGTATACAAGGCGAGAAAAACCTCAACGACCTTTTGAGCAATCAAAGGGAGTTGTGGCCAAGGAAGGGATTGGGTATGCACCCGAGTCCAAGAACAAGAAGAAGAATGACAAGGCCAAACGACCTCCCCATCTCAAGCAAACCTTTGTGAAGGAGGGAGAGGGTGCTACTAAGGAGAAGAAGAAGAACACCATGAAGGGTGGTGATGCCAAGAAGGGCAACACTTCCCTTCCCAACCAAGCAGGCGACTTTAACCCTTCTTATGTGTTGTGTCGTGCTAGTGATGGACATGTTTATGCCAAATTTGTTGGCTCTCCTTATGAGTACATTGAATGGTCCATTTGGGTTCCTAAGACCCTTGTTACTAACATCAAAGGACCCATTACTAAATCGGTACCTAAAACCAAGCATTGATCTCTTGTAGGTGTTTGCTTCCGATGGGGGATCATGGTTGCTCGATAGTGGAGCCACTAATCATATGACCGGAAGCAAGGACTTGGTGGTGGATGTTCACAAGATTTCATCTATGCCCACCAATGTCGAGTGGGGTGATGCCTCGTCCTCCAAGGTATTGGGGCTTGGCAAGGTTGTCATTTCTCATGATCTCACGATCGAGAAGGTCATGCTTGTTGAGTCCCTTGAATACAATTTACTTTCCGTTCGTCAACTTGCACTCATGGGCTTTGCCACTTTCTTTGATGTTGATACCGTGGCCCTCTTGTGGAGCAAGACTCTTAAAGTAGCCTTTGTTGGGCATGTCGAGAACGGTCTCTATGTGATTAACTTTTCGGAGCGACCCACTAAGACCACGACATGCCTAATGGCTAAAGTTGACGTGGGATGGCTTTGGCATCGCCGTTTAGCCCATGTCAATATGAGATCTTTGCAAAGTCTTCTCAAGGGGGGCCATGTCCGTGGACTAACAAATGTTAGTTTTGCTAAAGATCGTGCTTGCAGTGCTTGTATCGAAGGAAAGCTTCATGAAAATACTCACCCTCCCACGACTATCATCTACTCTAAGAGGCCTTTGGAGCTCCTTCACTTGGATCTCTTTGGGCCTCCATCCTTTGATAGTCTTGGGGGTAGAAAGTATTGCTTGGTGATTGTGGATGACTATTCAAGATACACTTTGGTATACTTCTTCAAGAGGAAGAGCGAGACCCAACAAACCGTCATTGACTTTGCAAATGAAGCCCAACAACAACACAATGCACAGATCTTGACAATAAGAAGCGACAACGGCACCGAGTTCAAGAACTACACCTTGGATGAGTTCCTTAGTGATGAGGGGATCAAGCATCAATATTTCACACCATACACCCCTCAACAAAATGGTGTAGCGGAGAGGAAGAACCAGACGTTGATGGATGCGGCAAGGACCATGATGATGGAGTTCAAGTCTCCATACAACTTTTGGGCCGAAGCCATCAATGCCGCTTGTCATGCATCCAATCGGCTCTACCTCCGCAAGGGCTTGAACAAGACTCCCTATGAGATACTCACCGGTAACAAGCCCAACCTCAAGTACTTCCGGGTGTTCGGGTGTAAGTGTTTCATTCTCAAGAAAGGTGTTTGTTTGTCTAAATTTGAGGCTAGAGCTTATGAGGGCATATTTGTTGGTTATGCTACCAACTCTCATGCGTACCATGTCCTCAATAAGTCCACGGGACTCATTGAGGAGACGTGTAACATGGAGTTTGATGAGAATAACGGCTCCCAAGTGGAGCAAAGTGGCACTTGTGATGTAGGTGATGAAATTCCTCCCCAAGCCATAAGAAGAATGGGAGTTGGCTTTATCCTACCCATTGAGGAACCCCTTATGGCCGAAGGATAAGGACAATGCTCCACTTAAGTGGAGCCATCACCAACCCAAGGCCCACACACTTCCGAAGAACAAAGTGAAGGCCCTCAACATCATGAATAAGACCAAGGGCAAGACCATTCTCAAGACGGTGTTGAATCATCAAGTGATGCCCAAGGTCAAGTTCTCTCCTCTGATCAATTTCAAGATCAAGAGCAAGCTCAAGATCGAGAACAGGCTCAATACGACGCTCAAGATGATCAAGTCACCGCTCCTCAACTCACTCCTGAGGAGGAATTGGAGCGTGGTGCTGCCAAGATCGCTTCCAAGCTCACAACCAAGGGCCATCTCATGACAAATGTGCTTGGAAGCATCCGAAAGGGGGTAAGCACTCGTAGACAATTGGCAAACTATTGTTAACATCACGCGTTTGTCTCTTGTGTTAAACCCCAAAAGGTCTATGAGGCGCTCGAAGATCCGGATTGGCTCAATTCCATGCATGAAGAACTCAACAACTTCGAGTACAACAAGGTGTGGAGATTGGTTCCAAGGCCAACGGGGAACCACAATGTCATTGGAACCAAGTGGATATTCAAGAACAAGCAAGACACTCATGGAATTATCATTCGCAACAAGGCCCAGTTGTTAGCACAAGGCTACTCCCAAGTCGAGGGTATCGACTACGGTGAAACCTTTGCTCCCGTTGCTCGCCTTGAATCCATTCACATGTTGATTGCTTATGCTTCTCATCATAACTTTAAGTTGCAACAAATGGATGTGAAGAGTGCATTTCTTAATGGTCCCATTAATGAGTTGGTGTATGTCAAGCAACCCCCCGGGTTCGAGGATCCCTATTTTCTCGATCATGTGTACCAACTCGATAAGGCTCTCTATGGCCATAAGAAAGCCCCACGTGCATGGCACGACCACCTTACCGAGTTGTTGCAAGATCGCGGTTTTGAAATTGCGAAAATTGACCCCACTCTTTTTACCAAGAAGGTCAAAGGGGAGTTGTTTGTGTGCCAACTATATGTTGATGATATTATCTTTGGTTCCCTTAACAAAACTTTCAATGAGGAATTTTTCGCACTCATGACCTCCAAGTTTAAGATGTCCATGATGGGAGAATTGAAGTTCTTTCTCGGGTTCGAAGTCAAGCAACGGAGAGAAGGAACCTTCATCAACCAATCCAAATACACTCAAGACATGCTCAAGAGATTCAAGCTCAATGATGTCATGCCGGCTTCCACTCCAATGCCCGTCAAATGCCAACTTGACTTAGATCCCAATGGTAAAGCGGTGGATCAAAAGGTATATCGCTCCATGATTGGCTCCTTGCTTTACCTTTGTGCATCTACACCGGATATCATGTTGAGTGCAGGAATTTGTGCACGGTTTCAAGCCGCACCTAAGGAAAGCCACTTTGTGACGGTCAAGCGAATCTTTCGATATTTGGCTCATACCCCAAACTTTGGCTTATGGTACCCAAGAGGAGCAAACTTCAAGCTTGTAGGTTATTCGGACTCTGATTGGGCGGGAGACAAAGTGGATAGGAAGTCTACTTCCAGAGGGTGCCAATTTCTTGGTTGCTCTTTGGTGAGTTGGTCTTCCAAGAAGCAAAGTTGTGTGTCTCTCTTTTCCACCGAGGCAGAGTACGTGACCGCCGATAGTTGTTGTTCACAACTTCTTTGGATGAGGCAAACTTTAAAGGATTACGGTGTCATTTGTGACAAAGTGCCTCTTTGGTGTGACAATGAAAGTGCCATCAAGATTTCTCTCAACCCGGTTCAACATTTCAAGACGAAGCATATTGAGATTCGGTATCACTTCATCCGGGATCACATTAGGCGAGGGGAGATCGAGCTCAACTATGTCAACACTCATGATAACCTTGCAGATATTTTCACGAAGCCTTTGGATGAAGCAAGATTTCGCGAGTTAAGGCATGAGCTAAATATCATTGATTTAAGCAATGTGACTTGAACCCTTGCACACCCCACCATACTCAACTTGTTGTCTTGTTTAGGTGTACGCATGGACATAGGGGGAGTGTTGTTCTCTCAATGAACTCTCCCTCCCCCATTATGCATAAATTGATCAAGTCTGTCACATTAGACATTTTTATGGTACTTGTGCTTCAAAGACGAGTTGTGGTCATGGGCCCAAGGTTAAAATATTCGCGGTGCCATACCCCTTGACTCATACATAGGTGGCCTCGGCCACCGCCCTCTCTTGAAGAGGTGTGTGTTTCTTGTCCTCTCTCTAGTGTTCTCGTTGCTGTGTTTTGCTTCCCTCTTCTTGCCGTTTATTTTTTCCTTCTTTTTGAGCTAGCCGTTTAGTGTCTAGTTTTGGGTCTTGATGGGCGGTACTGCCACTGGTGGTGCGCGGTACTACCGCTGAGGTTAACAAGCGGTACTACCGCCCACCCGAGCAGTACTACCGGTGAGGGGCGGGACCAGAGGGTTATGTCGGGGCAGGGGGAGGTTTCGTCTCCCCCATACCCATTCGCACCGCCCCCTCGCTCCTCTTCGTCTCTCCAGCGTCGCCTCGCCACGGGAGGGCTCCGGCGAGCCGCCGTCTCCGGGCCGTCCCTCTCCTTTTCCTTCGGTGGAGTCGATCCCCATCCCGTCCTCTTGCCATGGATGCCGGTATTACCCCCGTTCCTCCTCTCCTTTTGTCTAGATTTCAGATCTAGTGTCTTAGGGGCAATAGTGGTTGCATCTCTCGATTTTTGGCTAAATCTAGGCTTGAGTAGGTTGGAGAAGGCAACTAGACTAGTTGGATTGATAAGTGGTAGGAGTATTTTTGAATTTGGCAGTCCGGTAGTGCCGGATTTGACCACGACAGTAGGGAACTGTCGTTTCCCCGTCTTGAGCGGTACTACCGCTCCCTGTGGAGCGGTACTGCTGCTTACAGATCACGGTACCCCGTTGTTTGCCTAATTCCACCATGTTCTTGCCATTTTTTGTTCTCGTTTGCTGTGTTTTGTGGCTTATGCTCGTTCTTTCTGGTTGTTCCGTGTGTCCGTGTGTTTGGTTCCAGGTGATGGTCCTTCTGAGTAGCATGCGCGCCGTGTCAACCCCGGGCATGCAACTTCCAAGCACTACCACACCTCTGAGACAACGGCGGCCTCATCAAGTGTTCCGCCAAGTGTTCCGCCTCAAATGAAGAAGATGAGTGCGTCCAAGCCCAAGCCAAGGGCCAAGTCTGTGACAGAGATGTCTGCCAAGGAATTCTAGGAGAAGCGTCGGCACAACCCCTATGAGGTCGATCAAGAACCTGCCTTGGTCAACCGCCCGTTCTGGAACCATTTTTAGTATGCCATCTACTTTGATGTGATCAAAGCCAAGAAGAATCTTTTTGTTGATGTTCGCTCCATCAATGTTGCCTTTATGGAGAAGGATCCTGACTACTTTGGGGAGGCTCTTCAGATGTGCTCTCAGTTGAACATCCTCAGGATCATGCAGTTCAACAAGGATTTTAATGCAGATTTGGTGGCTCAGTTTTATGCCATCGTCCATCTTGGAACATATGAGGACAGGACTCTGACTTGGATGACAAATGGCAGGCTGCTTTCTGTCAAGTGGAAGGCCTTCATGGAGCTTCTTGAAGTTGAGGATCAAGGTCTTGAGAACCCAGTTGGCTTTTGCCCTCACCTCAATGCAACTTCCACTCACAAGCAATCTCTCTGGCCATACTGTACCTTGAAGATTAACCCAGTGACTCAGAAGGAGACCTATGAGCTGCCAACATTTCTGGATATTCTCCATCGCATCTTCAGGGAGACCCTCTTCCCTCGCATTGGCAACTTGGATATGGTACACTCTTATCTTGTGGACATGCTTCTTTTCTGTCAACATGAGAAGGAAGAAAACACTGGAGACTCTTTGGATATCTCTCATGTCATGTGGTTTGAGTTGGTTTCTACCGTCTCTGAGCGCAAGTGCCCTATCTATCGACCGTTTATAATGTTGCTCATTGAGAAGGCCTGGGAGCGTGTGTATCCTAAGGTGGTACTGGAGACTAGGGATCTAGTTTCTCATGAGATCAAGTGTCTGAGGAAGAAGGAGAACTAGGGAACCGCAGCTCCGAGTTCTAGCGTTCCGCCTGGAGCTGCTGACATGGAGACTGAGGCTGATGCTGATGATGATGATGACTATGAGCCATCTGGAGCAGAGCCCTCTTGGGCAAAGAAGCTCAAGCGCAAGATGAAGAAACTCTTCTGCATGGAGTCTCACGGTCAGTACATGACTCATGTGGCTGAGAAGCAGGCCATGAGTCGTCACAAGGAGCTCATGCGTTAGTTGGGTGCGACCGTTGCCAGCGGTTCTGAGGGCAAGATCACTGATGAGGAGGAGTGGATTCAGCAACACTGTCCGTGGACCGATTCAGACACCGAGCAGTTTCCGACTGAGGATGGCAGTGCAGACGATCCCGCCAGGATGTGATGATTGAGCCCCTCAGTTTGCTATCACCTGGAGCCTTAGCAGCGCTCTTTGCCTTTTTGGTGTCTTGATGCCAAAGGGGGAGAGAGCTTAGGGATTTGTCGTTGTCGAGTTGCGAGCGTGTGTTTGTGTGGCGTGTTTGCCTTGCCTGTTTTTCTTGCAAACTGTTTTCTCGTGTTGAACCTTTCTTGCGTTGGTTTGGTTGTGCTCGTGAGACTTATCTATCATATGGTGTAAGACATATGCACTCTATCGCATCTTATTGAGCTTATGTTATCTTGTGCTAGTTATGTTATGCTCATATTTACTATCTTGCTTAGTGTTAGCCTTATTGTTGCAAGATATGCATTGTCTATAAAATATAGGGGGAGTGTTGATCCTAGTATGTACGCCGTGCAGTCCAAAGCACTTTTCTAGATAGCACACATCTAGGGGGAGCTCGTCTATATTTTAGAGATGTGGGGTTTGCTTATGTCCTATATTTTCCCCTTTGTGCAAATCCCGTATTGTCATCAATCCACCAAAAAGGGAGAGATTGTAAGGGCATATTTATCCCTAAGGTGTTTTGGTGATTGATGACAATGCTTTTGCGGACTAATCATGTGCCTTGCGTATTTCAGACATTTCATCACTAGGCACAAGACAGTTTTTGTCCCCCTCGAAGACTATTGAAGACGACGTTTGTCTATGTTTCTTTTCCGTGGATTTGAGTCGTAGGAAAGCCGTACTATTAAGAGGGGGTCCGCATTGGTGATGCTAGGATGGGATCAACACGTACACATTCCTTGTGCACCCTCTGAGCTTTTCCGTTTCGTTGAAGGCTTCCTTGTTGCCTTCTCCCTGTGATCTGGTCCCAGCGGTAGTACCGCGGACCCCAGCGGTAGTACCGCTCAAGAGCTACAGAGCGGCAGTACCGCTCCTCAGCGTGGTAGTACCGCTTGGAGCTCTCAACAGTAGTACCGCTGCGGCTCCGTGCTCCTACCACCCCGATTCGAGGGTTCTCCTCTCATGTCGGGTTTTGCGGCACTAGCTGCGGTAGTAGAGGTGGAAGTACCACTCATGGGCGGTAGTACCACCCTTCCTCCATGGTAGTACCGCCCTGGGTCCAGGTCCTGCTCTGCGCCTTACTGCACGGCAGTACCGCGAGGTGGAACGGTAGTACCACTCACCCCTGCGGTAGTACCACCCTCTGCGGGGCTGAGCAAGGGTAACGGTTGGATTAACTTCCCCACTTATAAAAGGAGGTCTTCTTCTCCAAGTTGACTTACCTCTTTTCCCTAAGCTCCATTGTTGCTCCAAAGCTTATTTTCACCCGATCTCTCTCCTACCCAATCAAACTTGTTGATTTTCTAGGGATTGGTTGAGAAGGCCCAGATCTACACTTCCACCAAGAGAAATTTGATCCCCCCCACTCATCCCTTGCGGATCTTGTTACTCTTGGGTGTTTGAGCACCCTAGACGGTTGAGGTCACCTCGGAGCCATATTCCATTATGGTGAAGCTCCGTGGTTTCGTTGGGAGCCTCCAATTCGGTTGTGGAGAGAGCCCCAACCTTGTTTGTAAAGGCCCGGTCGCTGCCTCCAAGGGCACCAATAGTGGAATCACGGCATCTCACATTGTGTGAGGGCGTGAGGAGAATACGGTGGCCCTAGTGGCTTCTTGGGGAGCATTGTACCTCCACACCGCTCCAACGGAGACATACTTCCCCTCAAAAGGAAGGAACTTCGGTAACACATCCTCGTCTTCACCGGCTCCACTCTTGGTTATCGCGTGCCCTTACTTGTGCAAGCTTTTGTGTTGTATCCTTAGCTTGCTTGTGTACTTTTTGTTGTAGCATCATATAGGTTTCTCACCTCGTTGCATATCTAGATAACCTACTTTGATGCAAAGTTTAAATTGGTAAAGAATAGTTAAATATGGTTAGTTGCCTATTCACCCCCACTCTAGTCAACCATATCGATCCTTTCAGAATCGATCACGGAGGGCTTCTACATCAACACTATAGCCTCTCTGATGAAGCGTGAGTAGTTTACCACAGACCTTCGGGTCCATAGTTATTAGCTAGATGGCTTCTTCTCTCTCTTTGATCTTCAATACGAAGTTCTCCTCGATGTTCTTGGAGATCTATTCGATGTAATAGTCTTTTGTGGTGTGTTTTCTGAGATCCGATGAATTGTGGGTTTATGAACTTGATTATCTATGAATATTATTTGGTTCTTCTCTGAATTCTTATATGCATGATTTGATATCTTTGCAAGTCTCTTCGAATTATTGGTTTAGTTTAGCCTACTAGATAGATCTTTCTTGCAATGGGAGAAGTGCTTGGCTTTGGTTCAATCTTGCGGTGTCCTTTCCCAATGACAGTAGGGGCAGCAAGGCACATATTGTATTGTTGCCACCGAGGATAAAAAGATGGGGTTTATATCATATTGCTTGAGTTTATCCCTCTACATCATGTCATCTTGCTTAAAACGTTACTCTGTTCTTATGAACTTAATACTCTAGATGCATGCTGGATAGCGGTCGATGTGTGGAGTAATAGTAATAGATGCAGAATCGTTTCGATCTACTTGACACAGACGTGATGCCTATATTCATGATCATTGCCTTAGATATCTTCATAACTATGCACTTTTCTATCAATTGCTCGGCAGTAATTTGTTCACCCACCGTAATACATGCTATCATGAGAGAAGCCACTAGTGAAACCTATGGCCCCCGGGTCTCTTTCTTATTATATTGAATCTCTTCTATTATCGCATCTCGTTTACTATTTTGCAATCTTTATTTTCCAATCTATACAACAAAATACCAAAAATATTTATCTTACTATCTCTATCAGATCTCACTTTCGCAAGTGACCGTGAAGGGATTGACAACCCCTTTATCGAGTTGGTTGCGAGGTTCTTGATTGTTTGTGCAGGTACTAGGTGACTTGTGTGTTGTCTCCTACTGGATTGATACCTTGGTTCTCAAAAACTGAGGGAAATACTTACGCTACTTTGCTGCATCACCCTTTCCTCTTCATGGGGAAAACCAACACATGCTCAAGAGGTAGCAAGAAGGATTTCTGGCGTTGTTGCCGGGGAGATCTACACCAAGTCAAGACATACCAAGTACCATCATAAACTCTTCTCCCTCGCATTACATTATTTGCCATTTGCCTCTCGTTTTCCTCTCCCCCACTTCACCTTTGCCGTTTTATTCGCCTTTTTTCATTTGTCTCTTTTCGCTTGCCTCTTGTGTGCTTGTGTGTTGGATTGATTGTTTGTCACGATGGTTCAAGATAATACTAAATTGTGTGACTTTTCCAATACCATCACCAATGATTTTATTAGCACTCCGATTGCTCCTAGGACCGATGCCGAATCTTGTGAAATTAATAATGCTTTGTTGAATCTTATTATGAAAGATCAATTTTCTGGCCTTCCTAGTGAAGATGCCGCTACCCATCTAAACAACTTTGTTGATTTGTGTGACATGCAAAAGAAGAAAGATGTGGATAATGATATTGTTAAATTGGAGCTATTTCCATTTTCGCTTAGAGATCATGCTAAAACTTGGTACTCTTCTTTGCCTAAAAATAGTATTGATTCATGGAATAAGTGCAAAGATGCTTTTACCTCTAAGTATTTTCCTCCTGCTAAAATTATCCCCCTTAGGAACGATATTATGAATTTTAAGCAACTTGATCATGAGCATGTTGCACAAGCTTGGGAGAGGATGAAATTAATGATATGTAATGGCCCTACACATGGTTTGAATTTGTGGATGATTATACAAAAAATTTATGCTGGATTGAATTTTGCTTCTAGAAATCTTTTAGATTCGGCCGCGGGAGGCAGTTTTATGGAAATCACTTTAGGAGAAGTGATGTCTACTACACAACCTTCTTCTTGTAGACATTGTTGGGCCTCCAAGTGCAGAGGTTTGTAGGACAGTAGCAAATTTCCCTCAGGTGGATGACCTAAGGTTTATCAATCCATAGGAGGCGTAGGATGAAGATGGTCTCTCTCAAGCAACCCTGCAACCAAATAACAAAGAGTCTCTTGTGTCCCCAACACATCCAATACAATGGTAAATTGTATAGGTGCACTAGTTCGGCGAAGAGATGGTGATACAAGTGGTATATGGATAGTAGATAAAGGTTTTTGTAATCTGAAAATATAAAAACAGCAAGGTAACTGATGATAAAAGTGAGCTTAAACGGTATTGCAATGCGTTGAAACAAGGCCTAGGGTTCATACTTTCACTAGTGCAAGTTCCCTCAACAATAATAACATAATTGGATCATCTAACTATCCCTCAACATGCAACAAAGAGTCACTCCAAAGTCACTAATAGCGGAGAACAAACAAAGAGATTATGGTAGGGTACGAAACCACCTCAAAGTTATTCTTTCCAATCAATCCGTTGGGCTATTCCTAAAGTGTCACAAACAACCCTAGAGTTCGTACCAGAATAACACCTTAAGACACAAATCAACCAAAACCCTAATGTCACCTAGATACTCCAATGTCACCTCAAGTATCTGTGGGTATGATTATACGATATGCATCACACAATCTCAGATTCATCTATTCAACCAACACATAGAACCTCAAAGAGTGCCCCAAAGTTTCTACCGGAGAATCACGATGAAAACGTGTGCCAACCCCAATGCATAGGTTCATGGGAGGAACCCGCAAGTTGATCACCAAAACATACATCAAGTGAATCACGTGATATCCCATTGTCACCATAGATACGCACGACAAGACATACTTTAAGTGTTCTCAAATCTTTAAAGACTCAATCCGATAAGATAACTTCAAAGGGGAAACTCAATCCATTACAAGAGAGTAGAAGGGGAGAAGAAACATAAGATCCAACTATAATAGCAAAGCTCGTGTTACATCAAGATCGTGCCAAATCAAGAACACGAGAGAGAGAGAGAGAGAGAGAGAGAGAGATCAAACACATAGCTACTGGTACATACCCTCAGCCCCAAGGGAGAACTACTCCCTCCTCGTCATGGAGAGCACCGGGATGATGAAGATGGCCACCGGAGAGGGATTCCCCCTTCTACAGGGTGCTGAAATGGGTCTAGATTGGCTTTCGGTGGCTAAGGAGGCTTTTGGAGGCGGAACTCCCGATCTATTGTGCTCCCCAATCGTTTTAGGGTATATGGAGATATATAGGTGGAAGAAGTACGTCAGGGGAGCCACGAGGGGCCCATGAGGGTGGAGGGCGCGCCCAGGGGGGTGGGCACGCCCCCTGCCTCATGGCTTTCCCGTTGCTTCCCTTACGTGGACTCCAAGTCTCCCGGGTTGCTTTCCTTCCAAAAATAAGTTCCGTGAAGTTTCAGGTCAATTAGACTCCGTTTGATTTTCCTTTTCTGCGATACTCTAAAACAAGGAAAAAGCAAAAACTGGCACTGGGCTCTAGGTTAATAGGTTAGTCCCAAAAATCATATAAAATAGCATATAAATGCATATAAAACATCCAAGGTTGATAATATAATAGCATGGAACAATCAAAAATTATAGATACGTTGGAGATGTATCAACATCCCCAAGCTTAATTCTTGCTCGTCCTCGAGTAGGTAAATGATAAAAACAGAATTTTTGATGCGGAATGCTACCTAACATATTTCTCTAAGTAATTCTTCTTTATTTTGGCATAAATGTTCAGATCCATAAGATTCAAGACAAAAGTTTAATATTGACATGAAAATAATAATACTTCAAGCATACTAACTAAGCAATCATGTCTTCTCAAATAACATGGCCAAAGAAAGCTATCCCTACAAAATCATATAGTCTGGCTATGCTCTATCTTCACCACACAAAATATTTAAATCATGCACAACCCCGATGACAAGCCAAGCAATTGTTTCATACTTTTGATGTTCTCAAACCTTTTCAATCTTCACGCAATACATGAGCGTGAGCCATGGACATAGCACTATAGGTGGAATAGAATGGTGGTTGTGGAGAAGAAAAAAGGAGAATATAGTCTCACATCAACTAGGCGTATCAACGGGCTATGGAGATGCCCATCAATATATATCAATGTGAGTGAGTAGGGATTGCCATGCAACGGATGCACTAGAGCTATAAGTGTATGAAAGCTCAACAAAAGAAACTAGTGGGTGTGCATCCAACTTGCTTGCTCAAGAAGACCTAGGGCATTTTGAGAAAGCCCATCATTGGAATATACAAGCCAAGTTCTATAATGAAAGATTCCCACTAGTATGAAAGTGACCACATAGGAGACTCTCTATCATGAAGATTATGGTGCTACTTTGAATCACAAGTGTGGTAAAAGGATAGTAGCATTGTCCCTTCTCTCTTTTTCTCTCAATTTTTTTTTATTTTTTTATTTGGTCCTTCTCCTTTTTATGGCCTCTTTTTTTATTTGGGCTTCTTTGGCCTCTTTTTTTTTGTCCGGAGTCTCATCCCGACTTGTGGGGGAATCACAGTCTCCATCATCCTTTCCTCACTGGGACAATGCTCTAATAATGATGATTATCACACTTTTTATTTTTCTTACAACTCAACAATTACAACTCAATACTTAGAACAAAATATGACTCTATATGAATGCCTCCGGCGGTGTACCGGGATATGCAATGAATCAAGAGTGACATGTATGAAAGAATTATGAACGGTGGCTTTGCCACGAATACGATGTCAACTACATGATCATGCTAGCAATATGACAATGATGGAGTGTGTCATAATGAATGGAACGGTGGAAAGTTGCATGGAAATATATCTCGGAATGGCTACGGAAATGCCATGATAGGTAGGTATGGTGGCTGTTTTGAGGAAGGTATTTGGTGGGTGTATGATACCAGCGAAAAGTGCGCGGGTCTCTTTCTCATCATATCAATCTCCATCACTTTATTATTGCTTTTCTTTTTTACTTTGCCCTTTTACTTTTTACTTTGCATCTCTATACCAAAAATACCAAAAATATTATCTATCATCTCTATCAGATCTCACTTTCGTATGTGACCGTGAAGGGATTGACAACCCCTAAGCGCGTTGGTTGCGTTGAGCTATTGTTTTTGTGTAGGTACGAGGGACTCGCGCGTAATCTCCTACTGGATTGATACCTTGGTTCTCAAAAACTGAGGGAAATACTTACGCTGCTTTGCTGCATCATCCTCTCCTCTTCGGGGAAATCCAACGCAGTGCTCAAGAGGTAGCAAGAAGAATTTTTGGTGCCGTTGCCAGGGAGTCTGCGCAAAAGTCAACATACCAAGTACCCATCACAATCCCTATCTCCCGCATTACATTATTTGCCATTTGCCTCTCGTTTTCCTCTCCCCCACTTCACCCTTGCCGTTTTATTCGCCCTCTCTCTCTATCCTCCCTCTCTTTATCTATTTGCCTCTTTTGCCCATTTGCCTTTTGTTTGCTCGCTTGTCGTCATGGCTAGTCTCATATCTTCTTCGTTGTCTCCCGAGAATGAAGTTCTAAATTTTAAACAAAGGGAGGGAGAAAATCTAAAAGATGCTTGGTATAGAATTTGCAATGCTCAAAATAGATCTACCAGGAAGCAATCTACTTCAGTTCCTATCCGCAATTTTTATGTAGGTGCTAGTCCTTGGTATAGATATATCCTTGATACCATTACCTGAGGGAATTTCTTGGGTAGCCATACTTTTGATTCTTATAATGCTATGTTAGATTTATTTGGCTCACCACCTCTTTTGGTTAATGGAACTATGTTAACTTTTTTGGAGCATGTTATGCAAAGACTTGAAATTATTGAAAATAAAGTTGCTACCATTGAATTAATTGAAAATCTAGATAAAAAGATCCACAATCAAATTACCCAATATGGATCTAAGGTAGGAATGACTTTGAAAAATATTAAGGAAAAGGAACTCATAGTTAATGAGAAAATAAATCTAGATTCCACTAGAATCGATAAACTTGAGGGTATCATTACGAACTTGGGAACCGCTTTTTCTTCCGTAAAGAATACTCCAAGTCCTCCTACTAAAATTGCCAAGCTTATGTATGTTCCTAAAAATAAGGGTGAATCATCTAGTAAGGAAACTGCGGATCTTAAATCTATAAGTATTCAGCCCAATCTTTTTGCTATCATTAAGGAACCAATTGCTACAAATGAATTTTTTGATCTTGTGCCTAAGAGTTTGATAATAACTAGAAAGAAAGAAATTCCTAAGGGAGATAGATGCCTCATTTAAGAATTGCCTACCAAAGATGGCAACACCTAGATCTATTCTTGCTTGTTATGCCTAGCTAGGGGCGTTAAACGATAGCGCTTGTTGGGAGGCAACCCAATTTTATTTTTATTCCTTGCTTTTTGCTCCTGTTTAGTAATAAATAAATTATTTAGCCTCTGTTTTTGTTGTGTTTTTTGTGTTTAATTAGTGTTTGTGCCAAGTAGAACCGTTGGGAAGACTTGGGGAAAGTCTTGTTGAACTTTCTGTAAAAAACAGAAACTTTAGCGCTCATGAGAACTGCTGTCATTTTTATTTGGAGAGTGCTATTTAGTTAATTATTTTTGAAGATGATTAATAGATAAATTCCTCACGTCCAGAAATTTATTTTAGAATTTTTGGGGTTGCAGATCTTGCGCTAGCTACAGATTACTACAGACTGTTCTTTTTTTGACAGATTCTGTTTTTCGTGTGTTGTTTTCTTATTTTGATGAATCTATGGCTAGTAGAATAGTTTATAAACCATAGAGAAGTTGGAATACGGTAGGTTTAACACCAATATAAATAAATAATGAGTTAATTACAGTACCTTGAAGTGGTCTTTTGCTTTCTTTCGCTAACGGAGCTCAAGAGATTTTCTACTTTAAGTTTTGTGTTGTGAAGTTTTCAAGTTTTGGGTAAAGATTTGATGGATTATGGAACAAGAAGTGGCAAGAGCCTAAGCTTGGGGATGCCCATGGCACCCCAAATATAATATAAGGACACCTAAAAGCCAAAGCTGGGGGATGCCCCGGAAGGCATCCCCTCTTTCGTCTACTTCTATCGGTAACTTTACTTGGAGCTATATTTTTATTCACCACATGATATGTGTTTTGCTTGGAGCGTCTTTTATGATTTGAGTCTTTGCTTGTTAGTCTACCCCAATCATCCTTGCTGTACACACCTTTTGAGAGAGCCATACATAATTTGGAATTTGATAGAATACTCTATGTGCTTCACTTATATCTTTTGAGCTCTATAGTTTTACTCTAGTGCTTCACTTATATCTTTTGAGTTTTATAGTTTTGCTCTAGTGCTTCACTTATATCTTTTAGAGCACGGTGGTGGATCTGTTTTATAGAAACTATTGATCTCTCATGCTTCACTTAGATTATTTTGAGAGTCTTAATAGCATGGTAATTTGCTTAATAATAATATGCTTGGTATTCAAGATTTGTAAAACTTTCTTTTGAGTGCGTTGAATACTAAGAAAAAAATTGATACTTGATAATTGTTTTGAGATATGAGGATGGTGATATTAGAGTCATGCTAGTTGAGTAGTTGTGAATTTGAGAAATGCTTCTGTTAAAGTTTGTGATTCCCATAGCATGCACGTATGGTGAACCGTTATGTGATGAAGTCGGAGCATGATTTATTTATTGATTGTCTTCCTTATGAGTGGCGGTCGGGGACGAGCAATGGTCTTTTCCTACCAATCTATCCCCCTAGGAGCATGCGCGTAATACTTTGCTTTGATAACTTCTAGATTTTTGCAATAAGTATATGAGTTCTTTATGACTAATGTTGAGTCCATGGATTATACACACTTTCCTTCCTTCCACCATTGCTAGCCTCTCTAATACCGCGCACTTCTCGCCGGTATCATACACCCACCAAATACCTTCCTCAAAACAGCCACCATACCTACCTATCATGGCATTTCCATAGCCATTCTGAGATATATTGCCATGCAACTTTCCACCATTTCGTTCATTATGACACGCTCCATCATTGTCATATTGCTAGCATGATCATGTAGTTGACATCGTATTTGTGGCAAAGCCACCGTTCATAATTCTTTCATACATGTCACTCTTGATTCATTGCATATCCCGGTACACCGTCGGAGGCATTATATAGAGTCATATTTTGTTCTAAGTATTGAGTTGTAAGAAAAATAAAAAGTGTGATGATCATCATTTTTAGAGCATTGTCCCAAGTGAGGAAAGGATGAGGGAGACTATGATTCCCCCACAAGTCGGGATGGGACTCCGGACGAAAAAAAGAGGCCATAAAAAAAAGAGAAGGCCCAAACAAAAAAAATGAGAGAAAAAGAGATAAGGGACAATGTTACTATCCTTTTACCACACTTGTGCTTCAAAGTAGCGCCATGATCTTCATGATAGAGAGTCTCTCATTCTGTCACTTTCATATACTAGTGGGAATTTTTCATTATAGAACTTGGCTTGTATATTCCAATGATGGGCTTCCTCGCCCTAGGTCTTCGTGAGCAAGCGAGTTGGATGCACACCCACTTATTTTCTTTTGTTGAGCTTTCATATACTTATGTAAAAGTAGCATGAAGCGTATGCCTTAGCAGGGATGCGCTGCGTGTTTATATAGGCACATAGATTACAGGGTTTGGTTGTTAGGTAGTTGCTAGATTGATCTCCAAGTAATGATCTATACAAGAGATATACGAGATCATCTGTAACTACTGTAACAACCATATTACAAACGCAATGCAACCCTTATCTCGTATGTATGGTTTATACACATACCGTACACACGTTTACAATATACACTTCAACAGTATCCAACGGCGTTGGGCCGTTGACACACAAACTGCCGACTCCTTGGACCTTCGGCCGAACAATTCCCCTTCCCAAACCTCAGCAGAGTTCCGGCGAGCCGTTGCGTCCTTCCCTCGTGACGGTCGAGCCAAGGCACTGGTCCGGGAGCCTAGGAGGAGGGCGATGCAGCCAGGTGGAGGAGGAGGAGGCAAGCATGGCTGCATGGAGCAGCACCACACGCCGGTGACCGGCCGCCACGATGATGGCACTCAGTCCCATTCAGCGTCGTTCTTCTCGGCCATTGTGCCTGCAGCTTCTCAGGTTCGCTTCCCTCTTATACCTCTTTCAATTCTTTGTAAGGTCTTTTGTGCATAATTAATAAAATAGCTGCATGCATCGCCCAGATGCAGAGGCCGGGGATCTTCCTCCTTTTCTAAAAAAGCCGGTTAAGGGTTAAACTTGATGTGGCTTGACTCCTCAAAAGATAAACCAAAAAAAAGATTGAATCAAGCTAGTCTAAATGGTGCGACATGCATCCAATATTTGTTTGCTTTAAAGTGTAGAGCCATTACTAACACTAGATCATGGATGGCACGCGTTGCCGTGCCCGTTCATTTTGGTAACAAAATGATAGGAATTTACACATATATTTGTATAAGTTTGTTTCTTAAGTAATGGAATAATTGAATATTCATTGGTAATAGCATAGTTGAGAAAGCTCATATTCTTTCATTTGATGTCCTTATTTCGAATTCGCATGTTCCTGAGACACAATTTAGTAATCGATGACCTTTTAACTGAATAATTCAAAAGACATACAACATGGTCAAGATAATTAGTGGATGATGATTGAGCAACACGCTTGATTCTTCAACATCACTTTCCTTGAGACCATCAAACAGTTGCATTGAACATTGGTTCTGGTCATTTCTCAGGAAGCCCTGAACACTGCAATAGAACAGAGGAGGAAATAAAGGTGATTTAATACAACCATCAGAGCACAAAATATTTTACACGCCAATGTACAACAGTATAACACCAATGCAGAACTTACTCTAAACAACCATTGTATCATTTCCAAGCTTATTGAAATTGATGGTTGACTCGGGTAAGCCTACACAAACAAAAACAACTTTGGAATTAATACTTTTGGCATTCAAAACTCGGGATATCTAATATATTTTCCATTTTCCACATGAATATCTTAGTAGGATAAACCTCCCATTAATTGTTGAGGCTGATCTTGAAGCTATCATATAGATCACCTATATAACAACAATCTGGATTCCCTGGCCAACACTGAGATGCAATGTTTTGGACATATGGCCACACGTAACAAGAGCATGCAGGTACAGAAAATAAAGACGTGTATTGCAGCGGCAATCCATCTTGATGAAAGAATGGTAGAAATATTAGAGGAAAAGTGACACGGGTCCGCGTCTTGCCCATAACAAATAGAACCAGGCAAGAGATCCCGGGATTCAGAACTAAGAAAGCAAGTTCTCAACATGGCATGCAACCAATTAATATATAACATAGTGCATGTTTAGTAGTACTCTCTAATTAACATCTTGGTACACCAGCTAGGATAGGAGGTGTAGGGCTGACAAAAAGAAGTCACACAACATCTTACATATCATATATAAAACTTGCATAAAGTGTTCGAACTGAGTCTAACCAATATCAAACTATCACAAAGAAGGTAGGCACACAATTAGTTAATGGCGTGCACTAATCCAAAAAACAAAAGGAACCTCTCCATGGAGCATAAACTATCTGCTTTCACCTAGCCAAAATAACATCGATGTTGGAATGGAAGCATTAACAGTAAATTAAATGCACACATGGGTGGGTACCTGAACAATAACGGTAAAAATGTAGATCACTTCAAGCATTAAACTTGCATGATCCCAAGAAATGTAACAACTGTTTATTCTAAAACATAATGTAACGAAAAGACCATTCTAGAAATCAAGGCCCACAACATATTGAACAACCACTCATCTAAAGATCTTAAGAATCAAGGGGGCCTTCATTCCAAATAATAATGCATGTTTTGTTACCTTGGCATTAAACTTAATATTGTTTCCTACAAATAGGGAAATAACCATAAAAAGATAGAAATGCTAACACCATACATATGAGCAAGTAACACTTCAACATTGTTGTATGTTATGGAATCGTCAAGTGATACAACACCATATTGATATTTCAGAGATAAATAGGCTTAAATATAATATAAAGTTCTTCCAATTCACTTGAGCGGATGAAGCAAAAAAGAGCATATACAAGGTAATAATTATTTCTAGTGTCTCTTATATGTGCAAGAGAAGGGAAATGTTACGGACAAACTGCAGGGCAGGAGAAGAAAATTTACTACAAAATGATCAACGTGTTAATATATCTTAACCAGTCCTGGAACTTTTACTCTCTGACTGTTCCTTTTATTTATTGATGATGTATTCTGAACACCTTGCAACTTGCACTTCTAGATGCCCTGAATATGATGCATGTGTAGGCAGCATGAACCTAAGAGGAAAGAGAATGCCGAATATAATGATTCCGGTAAGAAGACAATTTTTATTGGCACTAATTAAAGACAATAATAAATTTTTGACAACTAAGGGCAGCTTTCTCACCTGGAACGCTTTCTGGTCTACGTGTTGCCAATATCAATTTGCTCGCTATCATTTGTGATGATACTTCCACAAACTCAACCTTCCATGTCTTACATTTCTTTTAAAGGATACCATGTCTTAATTAAGGAGAGGGTTCCATAGAGAATAAAATAGGGAACGAACACTGGTAAGATGAACATATTTTTTTATCCCAATAAGATGTTCTTTGTACCTGGTGAACACATATCTTTAGGATATAATTGACAAATTAAGCAGAGGGTGTATGAGAGGACATACTCTGCATACCTGAAAGAAGTTGCAGTGTAGTTGCACTTTCATTCTTGTTGCACATTTTGATGACATGAACAACCTCTTGATGCTAGCGTTAACAGTGCAACAATGAATTGTATATTTTCTTCTCGCTGATCAGAATCACAACCAGTCAGGACGTCTGTATAGAAGAAGAGTTGGTCACAGGAAGTCCGTATAGATTACAATATTATCATTTGGATCAATAAAATTCAGTTACTCAAGTATGAAAATTGCGGTTCAGATTTCTTCTAATGTACAAAATTGGTAGGTGCAGGTTAGCTAACCTGTCCAGAAAAAGCGATGCACAACCTGGCCAAAACTTCCCTAACGTCCGCGAGTACCTACGGAGGGTGCTCGATCTGGCGATGTGGCGCGCTCGAGGATGATAGATATGGCATGGGATCGGGTGCTCGGTCTGGTGATGGCGAGCCCAAGGACTCGTAGAAAAAAATCAGATCCAGGATGCAGTAGTGTAGTGCCTCCGCCGGTCAGAGAGTGGAGCTCATCGCCGCCACGAGGCAGAGCTCCCTACTGCATCTTCAGGGGAATACCGGAGGTGGAAAACGGTGACATGGTCAAGACGGAGGCTTTGTTCCACCATGAAGGACGGGAGTGGCCGAGGAACCGCGAGGGGCTGGAAGCAGAATGGAACGCATCGGTGGCGGCGCAAGATGTTTCACCAACGAGAGAGAGGAGAGATCTAGGATGCGAATTAAAGGAGAGGTCGGGGTGGGAGTGGGAGGAGCCAGGCAGTGCGTTAGGCGAACGAGAGGGGGCTACAGGCTATTAGGCCCACTTTAACCTTTGATGCCCAAAAAAGTGACCAGAGCAGCGACCCAGAACAATTAGCGATCCTTATTAGCGAACGGAGTCAGAGTACGGGCGATTCAGAGCTAATCTGACGGTCAAAATGCTCAAAAGTGATGATCAGATGGCCGGGAACGCTGATGGCCTGAAAGGGCTGGAAAAGTGCTCGGTTATAATGTTTCTAAATAGCTCTAGTGCATCCGTTGCATGGCAATCCCTACTCATTCACATTGATATCTATTGATGGGCATCTCCATAGCTCGTTGATACGCCTAGTTGATGCGAGACTATCTTCCCCTCCTTTTGTCTTCTCCACAACCACCATTCTATTCCACATATAGTGCTATATCCATGGCTCACACTCATGTATTGCGTGAAGATCAAAAAAGTTTTGAAAATGTCAAAAGTATGAAACAATTACTTGGCTTGTCATCGGGGCTGTGCATGATTTAAATACTTTATGTGGTGAAGATAGAGCATAGCCAGACTATATGATTTTCTAGGGATAGCTTTCTTTGGCCATGTTATTTTGAGAAGACATAATTGCTTTGTTAGCATGCTTGAAGTATTATTATTTTTATGTCAACATGAACTTTTGTCTTGAATCTTTCGAATCTGAATATTCATACCACAATTAAGAAGATTTACATTGAAATTATGCCAAGTAGCACTTCGCATCAAAAATTCTGTTTTTATCATTTACCTACTCGAGGACGAGCAGGAATTAAGCTTGGGGATGCTTGATACGTCTCCAATGTATCTATAATTTTTGATTGCTCCATGCTATATTACCTACTCTTGTGGACTATATTGGGCTTTATTTTCCACTTTTATATTATTTTTGGGACTAACCTATTAACCGGAGGCCCAGCCCAGAATTGCTGTTTTTTTTTGCTTATTTCAGTGTTTCGGAGAAATAGAATATCAAACGGAGTCCAAACGGAATGAAACCTTCGGGAACGCGATTTTCTCATCAGATAAGACCTAGTAGACTTGGACCCTCCATCAAGAAAGCCACGAGGCGGTCACGAGGGTGGAGGGCGCGCCCCCTAGGGTGCGCCCCCTGCCTCGTGGGCCCCTCGAAGCTCCACCGACATACTCCTTCCTCCTATATATACCTACGTACCCCCAAACAATCAGATACGAAGCCAAAATCATAATTCCAACGCCGCAACTTTCTGTATCCACGAGATCCCATCTTGGGGCCTGTTCCGGAGCTCCGCCGGAGGGGGCATCGATCACGGATGGCTTCTACATCATCATTCAAGCCCCTCCATTGAAGTGTGAGTAGTTTACTTCAGACCTACGGGTCCATAGTTAGTAGCTAGATGGCTTCTCTCTTTTTAGATCTCAATACAATGTTCTCCCCCTCTCTCGTGGAGATCTATTCGAGGTAATCTTCTTTTTGCGGTGTGTTTGTTGAGACCGATGAATTGTGGGTTTATGATCCAGTCTATCTATGAATAATATTTGAATCTTCTCTAAATTCTTTTATGTATGATTGGTTATCTTTTCAAGTCTCTTCGAATTATCAGTTTGGTTTGGCCTACTAGATTGGTTTTTCTTGCCATGGGAGAAGTGCTTAGCTTTGGGTTCGATCTTGCGGTGTCCTTTCCCAGTGACAGAAGGGGCAACAAGGCACGTATTGTATTGTTGCCATCGAGGATAACAAGATTGTTTTTTTTATCATATTGCATGAAACTATCCCTCTACATCATGTCATCTTGCTTAAGGCGTTACTCTATTTTTAACTTAATACTCTAGATGCATGCTGGATAGTGGTCGATGAGTGGAGTAATAGTAGTAGATGCAGGCAGGAGTCGGTCTACTTGTCTCGGACATGATGCCTATATACATGATCATACCTAGATATTCTCATAACTATGCTCAATTCTGTCAATTGCTCAACAGTAATTTGTTCACCCACCGTACAATACTTATGCTCTTGAGAGAAGCCACTAGTGAAACCTATGGCCCCCATGTCTCTTTCTCATCATATCAATCTCCATCACTTTATTATTGCTTTGCTTCTTACTTTGCCCTTTTACTTTTTACTTTGCATCTCTATACCAAAAATACCAAAAATATTATCTATCATCTCTATCAGATCTCACTTTTGTAAGTGACCGTGAAGGGATTGACAACCCCTAAGCGCGTTGGTTGCGTTGAGCTATTTTTTTTGTGTAGGTACGAGGGACTCGCGCGTAGCCTCCTACTGGATTGATACCTTGGTTCTCAAAAACTGAGGGAAATACTTACGCTACTTTGCTGCATCATCCTTTCCTCTTCGGGGAAATACAATGCAGTGCTCAAGAGGCAGCACCTATTATTAAAATTAATATTAAAGATTATGAATGCTATGCTTTATGTGATTTGGGTGTTAGTGTTTCCATGATTCCAAAAACTTTGTGTGATGTGCTAGGTTTCCGTGAATTTGATGATTGTTCTTTAAATTTGCATCTTGCGGATTCCAACATTAAGAAACCTATGGGGAGAATTAATGATGTTCTTATTGTTGCAAATAGGAATTATGTGCCCGTAGATTTCATTGTTCTTGATATATATTGCAATCCTACATGTCCTATTATTCTTGGTAGACCTTTCCTTAGAACGATTGGTGCAATTATTGACATGAAAGAAGGAAGTATTAGATTCCAATTTCCTTTAAGGAAAGGCATGGAACACTTTCCTAGAATAAAATTAAATTACCTTATGAATCTATTATGAGAGCCACTTATGGATTGCATACCAAAGATGACAATACCTAGATCTATTCTTGCTTTTATGCATAGCTAGGGGCGTTAAACGATAGCTCTTGTTGGGAGGCACCCAATTTTATTTTTGTTCTTTACTTTTTGTTCCTGCTTAGTAATAAATAATTTATCTAGCCTCTGTTAGGATTGTGTTTTTTATGTGTTTAATTAGTGTTTGTGCCAAGTAAAGCCTTTAGGATCTTCTAGGGTGATTGTTGTTTGATCTTGCTGATAAAAAAAGAAAGTCTGCAATTACGAAAATAATTTTCAGTTTTTACCAGAGAGCGATAAAATACCAATTCCAACTGCTGTAGATCAATATAAAAAATTTCCTGGTCGTCCTAATTTTTAAGAATTTTTGGAGTTACAGAAGTATTCGAAACCTTCAGATTGCTACAAACTGTTATGTTTTTGACAGATTCTGTTTTTCGCGTGTTGTTTGCTTATTTTGATGCATCTATGGCTAGTATCGGGGGGTATGAACCATAGAGAAGTCAGAATACAGTAGGTTTAACACCAATATAAATAAAGAATGAGTTAATTACAGTACCTTAAGGTGGTGGTTTATTTTCTTATACTAACGGAGCTCACGAAATTTTCTGTTGAGTTTTGTGTTGTGAAGTTTTCAAGTTTTTGGGTAAAGATTTTATGGGTTTTGGAACAAGGATTGGCAAGAGTCTAAGCTTGGGGATGACCAAGGCACCCCAAGGTAAAATTCAAGGACAACCAAAAGCCTAAGCTTGGGGATGCCCTAGAAGGCATCCCCTTTTTCGTCTTCGTCCATCGGTAACTTTACTTGAGGCTATATTTTTATTCACCACATGATATGTGTTCTGCTTGGAGCATCTTGTATGATTTGAGTCTTTGAGTTTTAGTTTACCACAATTATCCTTGCTGTACACACCTTTTGGGAGAGGTACGCATGAATCGGAATTTATTAGAATACTCTATGTGCTTCACTTATATCTTTTGAGCTATACAGTTTTGCTCTAGTGCTTCACTTATATCTTTTTAGAGCACAGTGGTGGTTTTATTTTATAGAAATTATTTATCTCTCATGCTTAACTTATATTATTTTGAGAGTCTTTTAGAACAGCATGGTAATTTTCTTAGGTTATAAAACTAGGCCTAATATGATGGGCATCCAAGATGGGTATAAAAAAACTTTCATATAAAGTAGGAGAAGTTTGATACTTGATGATTGTTTTGAGTCATGAGGATGGTGATATTAGAGTCATGCTAGTCGAGTAGTTGTGAATTTGAGAAATACTTGTGTTGAGGTTTGCAAGTCCCGTAGCATGCACGTATGGTAACCGTTGTGTAACAAATTTGAAGCATGAGGTATTTCTTTGATTCTCTTCCTTATGAGTGGCGGTCGGGACGAGCGATGGTCTTTCCTACCAATCTATCCCCTAGGAGCATGCGCGTAGTGCTTGGTTTTTGATGACTTACAGATTTTTGCAATAAGTATATGAGTTCTTCATGACTGATGTTGAGTCCATGGATTATACGCACTCTCACCCTTCCACCATTGCTAGCCTCTCTAGTACCGCGCAACTTTCGATGGTACCATACACCCACCATTTACTTTCCTCAAAACAGCCACCATACCTACCTATTATGGCATTTCCATAGCCATTCCGAGATATATTGCCGTGCAACTTTCCACCGTTCCGTTTATTATGACACGCTCCATTGTTGTCATATTGCTTTGCATGATCATGTAGTTGACATTGTATTTGTGGCAAAGCCACCGTTCATAATTCTTTCATACATGTCACTCATGAGTCATTGCACATCCCGGTACACCACCGGAGGCATTCATATAGAGTCATACTTTGTTCTAAGCATCGAGTTGGAATTCTTGAGTTGTAAGTAAATAAAAGTGTGATGATCATCATTATTAGAGCATTGTCCCAAGTGAGGAAAGGATGATGGTGTAAGTGCATCTAGTGCCACCTCTAGTTGGTTTTGGAGTATTGACGACAAATCTGGTTGAGGGACTAATGTGTTTGTGAGAATTGCAGGATAACACAGGTAGTAGTCCCTCATTGATCCGGTTTACCTACCGGAGATGACCCCTAATATGTGTGAAGACATTGAAGATAATGGTGGTATGTGAAGATATTCACATTGAAGACTATGACATGAGAAGACATCGCATGAAGTCTTTGGAGCGCGAAGACATAGTTGTTTCGTAGTTTCATTTTCTTCTTTGTTGAGTCATAGGAACCACCGTACTGTTAAGTGGGGTCCAAGTGAACAAAGTCAGAGTGACTAAAGTGATGCTCAACCAAATCCTATGTCTTCGAGCGAAGACAATGAGAGCAAATCTTTATCCAGAGCTGGATAAGTTAGCTTTACTTGTAGCCCAAGTCAAGCTGCCGCGTGTGTTTGAAATCTGACCGTTCGAACACGTGTCAGTTCCTTAGTGACCCAGGGTCATTTCAGACAAATCAGGTTGGGTTGCCTAGTGGCTATAAATAGCCCACCCCCTACACCATAAATTGGTGGTTGCTTAGAGTTAGTGCACGGCTTTTGTCATTTGAGAGCAACCCACCTCGAAGCCTTTGAGAGAGAAATCCTTGCGAGGACAAAGCCCTAAACACCCAGAGCCAAAGAGTGTTAGGCATCAATGAAGTCTTTCTGTCTGCGTGATCTGAAGACTTGTTACACTTGAGGACTGTGAATCCTCCAGCCGATTAGGCGTCGTGTTCTGAGCATCCAAGAGTCATTGTGGATCGCC
Organism: Triticum dicoccoides; assembly: GCF_002162155.2. NCBI lineage: Eukaryota > Viridiplantae > Streptophyta > Magnoliopsida > Poales > Poaceae > Triticum > Triticum dicoccoides. The sequence goes on along the minus strand of NC_041388.1, from coordinate 497,099,685 downwards.
GATGAACGATGTCTGTGAAGGTTTGGAAGTCTACGTTGAAGACTTACCTGAGTAATTGGGCGAGGACTAAGTGTCCTGAATTGAATCTCAGCCTCCCTAACCAGACGTACAGTTGTCACAACAACTGGAACTGGTCCAACAAATACCCATCCTCACCAAGCAACTGGTTCTATCTCCTCCTTCTCTTTACTTACAGTTTGTCTTCGTGAAGTCATTGCCTGTTTGCATTATCTATTTGACTTCACTGTGTGACTATTGTTCTGATTGGCTTCATACCTTCTTCCATCTTGATCCATACTGCCTAGCTGCTAATAGTCTTCGTGCTTTCACTTCATTGAATACTTGACTATGGCTTGCCTAGTGTAGTCCACCTTCTGCTACATGTTAATAGGTTCATTTCTATCGTTTGTCTTCGAAACTTCCATGTTTTGAAGACTTTCATAAAAATCGCCTATTCACCCCCCTCTAGTCGATAACTAGCACTTTAATTGGTATCAAAGCAAGGTACTCCCTTGTTCTGTGTGATTTGGTTTAACCACCTGGAGTTTTAGCTATGTCGACTGCAGGGATAATCAAAGTCTCCGCTGCGTGCCCTGTCTTTGATGGCACTGATTACCCCTGCTGGAAGAATAAGATGCGCATGCATCTTGAAGCCATTGATGTCGATCTATGGTATGTCGTCAAGAACGGCGTTCCCAAATCTGGTGAAGGTGTCACCCCTGTTGATGTCAAGAAGTTCGTTCAACTGGATTCTACTGCCAAGAACATCATCTGTGGTCATCTGACCAAATGACAGTATGGCCGTGTGAGTGCTTTGGAAACGTCGAAGCTAGTCTAGGACTGGCTCTCCAAGGTCAACGAAGGCGTCTCAACCCAGAGAGATCAAAGGATCAGTGTCCTTCGCAACCTCTTCAACCGCTTCATGAGAAACGACAATGAGAATGTTCAGCTCACATTTGATCGCCTCACTGACATCACAAATGAGCTTCATGCACTCAGCGCCACTGAGATCACCAGGCATGAAATCGTCAAGACACTCCTGAGATCACTTGACAACTCATTTGACACCCTAGCCCCGATGATTCAAGAACGCCATGACTTCAAGACACTCGATCCGTCTGACATACTTGAGAGGCTCAGCACACATGAGTTTCAGCTCTCTGAGAAAAGAGATATCTATGGTCCCAACTATGGCCGAACTCGCGCTTTGAAGGCAAAGGCTATTTCCTCATCTGGAGAAGAATTTGACTGCAGTTCTAATGATCCTGAAGACATTGGAAAGGATCTTGCTATGCTTGTGAAGAAGTTCCAAAAATTCACCAAGAAGAAAGGCTTCAGAAAGTCTTCACGATCCAGCTCGAGAAATGATGAAGCCTCTACTCATGATCACAAGAAGAGAACATGCCACAAGTGCAAGAAACCTGGTCACTACATCTCTGAGTGTCTGTAGTGGGACAATGAAAACAACAAGAAGAAGAAGAGCAAGGAATATGATTCTGATGACAAGAAGAAGAAATCCTCAAAGTCTTCTTCCAAGTCTTCATCAAAGTCTTCATCACACAAGAAGAGCTCATCTGGCAAGGCTCGTGCTTTTGTTGGCAAGGAGATGGATTCAGAGGAGGAGTCTGCTTCTGAGGAGGAGTCCGACTCTGGCGTTGCAAGTCTGGCTCTAGCTACAGCCTATGTTTCCAAGTCCATATTCAACACTGAAGACAATGGCTCCGTCACCTACGCCGATGCTAATGACAAGGACGACTCCGCTCCCACCTACTGCTTCATGGCACGCAGTGCCAAGGTAAACTCACGTGATGCTTAATTTACAACATCAAGTGAAGATGACTCTGATTGTGAATCCAAACCCAGCTACAAAACACTTGCTAAAATTGCAACTGAACAACATAAAGCTATGGAACATATTCAAAAATTGTTAGACAAAAGCGATGACCTGTTGGACGCAGAAATGACCCGATCTCAGTCCGTAATTGAAGACATAAAAAATCTTCATGTTAAGTATGAGGAACTTGAAAGTCGTCATGAAACGCTCTCAACAACTCCTGAAAAGCTTTCCTATGATTATCTTCAAAGGAAGCAAGAACTTGAGAAATTGAGAGCAGTTCATGAAGATCTTCAAAAAGAAAACGAGTCACTTCGTGCTCAACAGATCAGTCCCGCTCAGGAAGGATTTGAACCACCATGTCCAAAATGCCTTGAACATGATAACCCTACTTCTGTTGCTGAATGTTCTACTGCTGCTACTGTTGCAATATCTTCAACTGTTAATGTGGTAACTAACCCCTCTACTGAGGATGCCACTGTTATTGCTGATGAAAATGCTAGGTTGAAGACATTTCTTGAGACAGGGATGTACAAAAGTCTCAAAGGGCATCAGACACTATGTGATGTCCTCAAAAAGCAGATTCTGAACCAAAACCCTAGGAAAGAGGGTGTTGGGTTCGAGAGGAAAATGAATATTGATGGTTCTTACTGGAAGCCTGAGCAGTACCCCAAAACCACATGGGTTGCTGCAAAGGAACCTTTAGTGGATCCATCCACCCTATGTAGCTTCACTTGTGCTAACCCTATTATCATTGATGAATCCTTTGATGCAAACTATAAACTATTTAAGAATCAGAATGGTGAAGTGTTTGCGAGGTATATTGGTACTAACTGCAGGAATGGGCCACTATGAAGAAAATCTGGGTGCCCAAAAGGTGTCTGGAGAATCTTCCTGTGAATGTCATCATGACACCACAAGGGAAGAAGACAAACCCCAGACGAAAGGCTTCATATGGTCCAAAGGCTTCATACGGACACAGGACTCACCTAAGTCACCCTAACACCAATGTTTTGCAGGAAAATCATACTCAAACTTATGAATACGAGCGCGGATCATCAAACCACTATGTTCATAAGACTAAGAACTACTCTGCTTATTCATATGAGTACTATTCGCCTCCTGCAATGCTATTTTATAGGGCCCCAAAGCCAAAGTTCTCAGATGCTGCACTTAGACTCATTGCTTCGAAGCCACCCCCGAAGATGTGGGTGGTTAAGAAGACTTAACTCTATTTTGCAGGGAAAGGTCTCCAGCCAGAAATCAAAGGCATCAGATGCTATTGCTGGGGACCTAAAACATCTTGTGGGGTGCAAGATAAAATGCCCAAATGGTCTTATTATGTATTTCGCTCCTGAGTCGCTTCACATTTAACCTATCAGTCCTAACCTGGATCTGAGCTTTCATAATCCACTTGCTCGTCAAATATTTATGCTTCACAATACTCTTCGTGAAGCCTATCCCCCTAACTGCATTGTAGGGTATGACACCAGCTGCTTCAGAATGGATTATGGACAGCGGATGCACTAATCATATGACTGGTGATCGAAGTCTTCTCATGGACTCAACCTTACGTCCATCTGACAAGAGTCACATCACATTTGCTGACACTGGTAAAAGCAAGGTATTGGGTCTAGGTAGAGTTGCAATCTCAAAGGATCAGCACATGGATAAAGTGATGCTTGTTAAATCCCTTGGTTTCAACTTAATGTCTGTCTCAATGCTTTGTGATTTGAACATGATTGCAAGTCCAGTGCCAGTTTCTGTTTTTTTGCCTATTTCAGTGTTTCGCGGAAAAGGAATACCAAACAGAATTCAAACGGAATGAAACCTTTGCGATGATCTTTCTTGGACCGGAAGCAAACCAAGAGACTTGGAGTGGAAGTCTGGAGCTCTGTGAGGCGGCCACGAGATAGGAGGGCGCGCCCAGGGGGGTAGGCGCGCCCCCACCCTCGTGGGCCCCACGAAGCTCCACCGACGTACTTCTTTCGCCTATATATATACTCTTATACCCTAAAAACATCAGGGGAGGCACAAAACCACTTTTCCACCGCTGCAACCTTCTGTACCCATGAGATCCCATCTTGGGGCCTTTTCCGGTGATCTGCCGGAGGGGGAATCCATCACGGAGGGCTTCTACATCAACACCATAGCCTCTCTGATGAAGCGTGAGTAGTTTACCATAGACCTTTGGGTCCATAGTTATTAGCTAGATGACTTCTTCTCTCTCTTTGATCTTCAATACAAATTTCTCCTCGATGTTCTTGGAGATCTATTCAATGTAATACTCTTTTGCGGTGTGTTTGCCAAGATCCGATGAATTGTGGATTTATGTACTTGATTATCTATGAATATTATTTGGTTCTTCTATGAATTCTTATTTGCATGATTTGATATCTTTGCAAGTCTCTTCGAATTATTGGTTTAGTTTGGCCTACTAGATTGATCTTTCTTGCAATGGGAGAAGTGTTTAGCTTTGGGTTCAATCTTGTGGTGTCCTTTCCTAGTGACAGTAGGGGCAGCAAGGCACGTATTGTATTGTCCCCATCGAGGATAAAAAGATGGGGTTTATATCATATTGCTTGAGTTTATCCCTCTACGTCATGTCATCTTGCTTAAAGCGTTACCCTGTTCTGATGAACTTAATACTCTAGATGCAAGTTTGATAGCGGTTGATGTGTGGAGTAATAGTAGTAGATGCAGAATCGTTTCAATCTACTTGACATGGACGTGATGCCTATATTCATGATCATTTACTTAGATATCTTCATAACTATGCACCTCTCTATCAATTGCTCGGCAGTAATTTTTTCACCCACCGTAATACATGCTATCATGAGAGAAGCCACTAGTGAAACCTATGCCCCCCGGTCTCTTTCTTATCATATTGCGTCTCTTTTATTATCGCATCTCGTTTACTATTTTGCAATCTTTATTTTCCAATCTATACAACAAAATACCAAAAATATTTATCTTACTATCTCTATCAGATCTCACTTTCGCAAGTGACCGTGAAGGGATTGACAACCCCTTTATTGCATTGGTTGCGAGGTTCTTGATTGTTTGTGTAGGTACTAGGTGAGTTGTGTGTTGTCTCCTACTGGATTGATACCTTGGTTCTCAAAAACTGAGGGAAAATACTTACGCTACTTTGCTGCATCACCCTTTTCCTCTTCAAGGGAAAACAAACGCATGCTCAAGAGGTAGCAACTTCCAAACCTTCACAGACTTCATTCACTGGCGATCCACAATGACTCTTGGATCCTCAGAACGCGACGTCTAACCGACTGGAAGATCACAGTCTTCAAGTGTAATAAGTCTTCAGATCACGTGGATAGACTTCAGTGATGCCAACACTCTTTGGGCTTTGGGTGTTTTGGGTTTTGTCCTTGCAAGGATTCATTCTCTCAAAGGCTTCGGAGGTGGGTTGCTCTCAATCGACAAAATCTGCGCACTAACTCTGAGCAGCCACCAATTTATGGTGTAGGGGGTGGGATATTTATAGACATGAGGCAACCTGACATGATATGTCCAAAATGAACCTGGGTCACTAAGGAACCGACATGTGTCCAACGACCGGATTTCAAACACATGCGGCAGCTTGACTTGGGCTGCAAGCAAAGCTGACTTATCCAACATAGGATAAGATTTTCTCTCATTGTCTTCACTCGAAGACATAGGATTTGGGTTGAGCATCACGTCAGTTTAATGACTCTGTTCACTTGAACCCCACTTGATAGTTCGATGGTTCCTATGACTCAAGAAAGAAGAAAATGAAACTGTGAAACAAACTATGTCTTCACACTCCATTGACTTCAAGTGAATGTCTTCACACGTCATTATCTTCGACGTGAATGTCTTCATGAACCACCATTGTCTTCAATGTCTTCATACATTTTTAGGGGTCATCTCTGATTGGTGAACCAAATCGATGGGGGCCTTCTACCTGTGTTCTCCTGTGAATCTCACAAACACATTAGTCCCTCAACCATGTTTGTCATCAATACTCCAAAACCAACTAGGGGTGGCACTAGATGCACTTACAATCTCCCCCTTTTTGGTGATTGATGACAAACTGGTTGCAGTTTTCAACGGGGATAAAAATATATGAAAGTTAAAGTACGTGGTCATTGGCTTCATGAAGTTGAAAGGGCTCCCCCTAAAGATGTGCATATAAGTAATTTGCCTTTGAATGCAAATGCACATTGCAGGTTTTTCTTTATGGAGATCTCCTTTTGTTCATGAAGTCAAATCATCATGCATACAAAAATGTATTGAAGAGAATGACATGCACAATGAAAAATGGGCGTCTGCAGAATGATTTCATGCGCCTAAGATAGGAATTCAACCACGCATAATGAAGTAGCAGAAAATGTAGCAGATGTCCCATCTAGACTTAAGTGTTACAACTCAAAAACAATAATACATGAACGAGAGTTGCAAGACTTAGCAAAAAATATAGCACCCGGCCCATATAGACCTGCTTGAAGACTATCAACTCATATGCTTCTCCCCCTTTTTTCATCGAATGGACAAATAGGAATGAAGACATATGGTGTCTAAGCGTTCCCCGGAGGTGTTGGTGAAGATGTTGGGGGCAGCCGGGTCGATGTTGGAGTTGGGTGGAGCAGTCGGGCCAGATGCAACATCTTGATGCAATGAAGCCATAGCGGGTGAAGTGGCGTCCTCCTACTCACCAATGACTCGTGCAACACCCGTTGGAGCAGATGATGAGTAGTCAGGGTCTTCAATTGATGGTGTAGGACACTGTCGGTGTCAAAACCAGCGGATCTCGGGTAGGGGGTCCCGAACTGCGCATCTAGGCCAGATGGTAACAGGAGGCAGGGAACACAATGTTTTACCCAGGTTCGGGCCCTCTTGATGGAGGTAAAACCCTATGTCCTGCTTGATTAATATTGATGATATGGGTAGTACAAGAGTAGATCTACCACGAGATCAGGGAGGCTAAACCCTAGAAGCTAGCCTATGGTATGATTGTTGTATATATCATCTATAGACTAGTCTGGCCTCGGTTTATATAATGCACCAGAGGTCTAGGATAACAAGAGTCCTAGCCGAATACGCCGGTGGGGAGGAGTCCTTGTCTTGATCGCCAAGTCTTGTGGAATATTCCTTGTATGCGGCAGCTGTCCGAACTGGCCCATGAGTATACGGCCACGGGGGTCCTCGTCCCAATCTAATAGATCGGGAGATGACGTGGTGAGTACCCCCTAGTCCAGGACACCGTTAGTAGCCCCCTAAACCGGTCTTCAAGTTAGGGATGCTCCTCGATTCTTCCGAACTGTTCTTCATCTTCGATTGACGGTCTTGAAAACTGGTTCAACAAATCTTCTCATCTTCGATCTTGAGGATCGCCGAAATGCATTCGGCGAGTTTACACGTCGGGTATCCTATGAGCCCCTTTAAGTTTCTGGCCTTTATCAATGCCTTGTTATTTTTATGCCACACCTCGGGTTTGAAGTTGTTCCCGGGCGGCAGCGTCCTCTTGCATCCGAGCTCCAACACCGGACTACATTCGAGGTATCTTTCGTAGCCGAGCACCAACACCGGACCGCTTCCCAGCTCTAACACCGGAATGTATCCGAGCTCCAACGCCGGACAGTGTCCCAGCTCCAACGCCGGACTATATCCGAGGTGTCATATCACCTTGGTTCAAAAAAGTTGAAGGAGTTTAGCCGAGCTTAATGCCGGAAATGCCCTCTATGGAACCAGCCACTAGCGCTCGAGCTTTATGCCGGACTGCTTCCGAGGTGGTGCACCACCCCGAATGTGGGCCGATTTTTGTGAATATTTTTTGTTGGTGCAATTTATTCTCTGCTGAGATATATAGCCAGTAGCCCTCAAGGTGTGTATCGGTGTAAAACCCGAGATGCACATGAAGGATGATGTAAGACCGCTGATCCCAGTAGCCGCTGAGACTCAGGTTGATTTGCAAAATCGGCCTGAGGATCAAGTCCTAGCTTGGCAGAATACTTCGGGACACTAAAAGCGGCATGCTCAGTCCTCGAGACTCAGGTTGGGTGCGGCCAACCAACCTGAGGAACAAAATCTCCTCGGAAACTATATTGCACATAAAATTTTCTGCATTGGACAAGCAATGCAGTAGCCCCCGAGACACTGGTCGGGTGGCAACACCAGATCAGGGGATCGATGTGCCCCTTTAATATTTGTAAATAATAAGCCCGAAGCCCAGTAGCCCCCAAGCCTTAATGCGGGCACGGGTGGCCGAATTAAGGATCAATATCCATAGTAAAATCACAAATTATGTGTAATGACTCTATGTATCCAAGTACTTTACATCATTAATGCTCAGATCCGCATTGTACAAAACTTTGTTGACCGACCATCGGCTTCCACCTCCTCGGCCAGTAGCCGAGGAGTGTTTGTCCTACTTTATAAAGCCTTTATGAGGGCAAAGATTTACAACAAACAAGGCAATCTGGCCATACGGTTTTATAAACAAATGTACGCAGAGAGATATGTTATATTACTGTTTAACAGTAGAAATGTCTTCCAAAGAAAATAGTCCCGCTATCGGTTCCTTTCTTTGGGTTGTCGTGCTAAGCATGATCATTAAACCTCAGCTCTAATGTAAGAGCAAAATATCGAGGATTTAGTGTGGAGGCCAGTTAATAGCCCCCGGTAGTGTTCGGCGACAGTCGGGGTCAAGCCGTAAACACTTTGGCCAATGTTATGAACGGCCTGTTATTTAACATAGTCATCAGATCACTAACCAGTTTACGCTTATTGTGACAGTCAGTTTTCGGCTTTCTCCACTGAGGTGCTTAACCATGTGAGCTGGAAGCACAATCGCAGTGGTTCTCCCTTTGCACGCCTAGACGAACAAAACGGAACATAGGAAGCAAGTGCAGGAGCCGGGCAACCCAACTATTGACCGAAGACACAATTCGAAACCGATGCATATATAGCAATATCTGAGAATGTTTTTGCCGAATCCCTAAAAGGTGTCCGGCGTTGCACTGCGAGACTAATGCTGGAAAAGCACAAATAGTTTAAAAGTGCCAAAAAGCTTGGAAAACCAAGAAACGTCAGTAAAAACATGACGTTCGAACAATATCAAGTGTTTGGTGCCAATCCAAAAATTGGTCTTAGAAAAAGGAAGTGCTTCTGTCGTGCTTTAATATGATACATCCTATCTCAAGACTTCGAGCGGGTCAGCCTACGGCTTCAACCTCCTATCCCGAGGGCAGAGTACTTCTCATCAGGCCAGTTTAGCAAACTAAACTCTAGCGGCTTTGAGAGAGAAATTAGGCTCTCCGGCTAGTGACCGCACACTCGTGTCGAAAAAAGGAGTGATAAATAATAATAATAAAACTTTGCAATGACTAAGAAGAAGAACACTTATTATAAGACGGCTCAAATAAACTTAAGAGCCCCCAAGTGACTTGGGTAGGAGAATGATTGCATGTACCGAAGTACTTATATCATATCTATGTTCAACCGAACTTTAAATGCGTCTTAACCGACCATCGGCTTCTCCCTCTTCGGTCAAGGACCGAAAAGTGTTATGTACTCCATCGGTCGAGAATATCGACGGTGTTTCTAATAACCAGGAAATCAGGCCATAAGGCCGTAACAGACAAAGCGCGCTCAGGGAACTTATGCTATATTACTGCGAAGAGTAAGAAGCATCTTCGAAGAAAATAGTACCCCCACCGATACCTTTCTTCGGTGCTCATTGTTATTATGAGACTTGTGCAATAGATTTTTTGTACTCATGAGTTCCATTGTGTGCCGACCATCATTGAATAACTATAAGAGCGCTAGCTTTCGGCTTCACCCAGTCTGAGGTCCGGCTCGGGTGACCCGATCGTTGCAATCGCAGAGGTGCTCCCTTTACTCCCTAGCCGAACAATCGGGAACGTAGGGGTAAACACAGGAGCGAGGCAACCCAGCTTGCAAATCGCTTAAGTCAATATGGTGCATATTGTGGCATAATACACGAACAAGGAACGAAGCCATACAAGTATAATCATATGCAAGAGGAAAAGCTTCATAAATGAAGCCCCCAAGTGAATTGGGTCCTTGAATTTGTGTGTCACAAACAAAGTTTGGACAAGGAAATTTTTTACGAGCAATTTTTTTCCAAAAAAGTATAATGCTTGGTCGAACCGAACACAAGTTAGAAATTAAAGCTTTGAGCATGAAAGCGACTTAGCTGGTTAATGTGTTCGGTATTGATGACGCGGTCCGAGCTTGATGCGGGGCAAGGTTCCATCCCCCAAGCTGGTCCTGAGGTGGCGGAGCGGAGAGCTCGACACGCCGAAGTGGTGACATAGCACGGTCAATGCAGACCGGCAGATTGACGCTGAAGTCCCCGGATCATTTTCCTGTGCACAAAAAATAGTGCAAACCGGAGATAATAGTGATAATGATAATTAAAAAAATGTGTTGCATAATAAATAATTTATGCAAAGTGAGTAATAAAAGAAATATGGCCTGGCGCCGAAGTCAAGGTCGATGCAGGGCATCGGCGTGATGCGGTAAAGGCGTGGCAAAGCCTGAATTCGCAGGTCGGTCCGAGCTCCGGATGCGGCGTTCGCCGGACTATGTACGGAATCTGACCGAACCACCATGCGACTGTCGTTAATGCGGCCACCATTTGATAGACCTGTGTACATATGATGGACAAACCAGAGTAATAATTCAATGGGAAAAATGAACCAAACAAGCAAAAAATACTGGGATTAATAGCACCTGGTTTATTTGTTGTAGCAATCTGAAGGAAGGTGATTCCCAAAATTGGGACTCGATTCGCACACCCATTGCCTGATGGGCGATAAAACGACGGCATGGCAATGCTGGCAAAGTGTAACGCCCTTGATGCGGCTATATCTCCCACGTGTCGAGGCATGACTTAGAGGCATAACCGCATTGAAAGCAATGTCGCAAGTGAGGTAATCTTCACACGACCCATGTAATACATAAGGGAAAGAGATACATAGTTGGCTTACAATCGCCACTTCACACAATTACATGAATAAAGCATTACATCATCCAAATACAATCAAGGTCCGACTACGGAACCAAAATAAAAGAATAACCCCAAATGCGACAAAGGTCCCCGATCGACCCCAACTGGGCTCCACTACTGATCAACTAGAACGAAACAACACAAAGGACAAGATCTTCATCTAGCTCCTCCTGAGCTTGGTTGCGTCATCTGCACGGTCTCATCGGCACCTGCAAGCTAGTTTTGGAAGTATCTGTGAGTCACGGAGACTCAGCAATCTTGCACCCTCGCGATCAAGACTATTTAAGCTTATGGGTAAGGTAAAGGTATGAGGTGGAGCTGCAGCAAGTGACTAGCATATATGGTGGCTAACATAAGCAAATGAGAGCGAGAAGAGAAGGCAAAGCACGGTCGATAAAAGTATGATCAAGAAGTGATCCTAGACAACCTACGTCAAGCATAACTCCAACACCGTGTTCACTTCCCGGACTCCGCCGAGAAGAGACCATCACGGTTACACACGCGGTTGATGCATTTTAATTAAGGTCAACTTCAGGTTTTCTACAACCGGACGTTAACAAATTCCCATCTGCCCATAACCGCGGGCACGGCTTTCGAAAGTTCAAATCCCTGCAGGGGTGTCCCAACTTAGCCCATCACAAGCTCTCACGGTCAACGAAGGAATAGACCTCCTCCCGAGACGTTCCGATCAGACTCGGTATCCCGGTACAACAAGACATTTCGACAGGGTAAAACTAAACCAGCAACACCGCCCGAATGTGCCGACAAATCCCGATAGGAGCTGCACATATCTCTTTCTCAGGGCACACTCAGATGAGCGCTCCATACAACTAAAACCAAACCTCGAGTTTCCTCGAGGGGGCGCTGCACAGGACTCTAGTTTGGACCAACACTCAGAGGAGCACTGGCCCGGGGGGGGGGTAAAATAATGATGACCCTTGAGTCCGCGAAACCCAAGGGAAAAAAAGGCTAGGTGGCAAATGGTAAAACCAAAGTTGGGCATTGCTGGAAGAGCTTTATGTAAGGTGAACTGTCAAGGGGTTCCCATTATTACCCAACCGCGTAAGGAACGCAAAATCCGAGAACATAACACCGATATGACGGAAACTAGGGCGACAAGAGTGGAACAAAACACCAGGCATAAGGCCGAGCCTTCCACCCTTTACCAAGTATATAGATGCATTAATTAAATAAGATATATTGTGATATCCCAACAAATAAACATGTTCCAACAAGGAACAACATCTCCGTGTTCCAACAAGGAACAAACTTCAATCTTCACCTGCAACTAACAATGCTATAAGAGGGGCTGAGCAAGTGGTAACATAGCCAAACAACGGTTTGCTAGGACAAGGTGGGTTAGAGGCTTGGTTCAACAATATGGGTGGCATGATAAGCAAGTGGTAGGTATCGCAGCATAGGCATAGCAAAAGAGCGAGCAACTAAGCAAAGCAAAGATAGAAGTGATTTCGAGGGTATGGTCATCTTGCCTGAAATCCCGCAAGGAAGAAGAACGAGTCCATGAAGAAGACAAACGGACGTAGTCGAACGGATCCTCACAAACGCGACGTTATTGAATCCAACCCGAAGAAGCAAACACCGGAAAGAAGCACACAACATAGTAAACAACCACCACATAAACATGGCATGATGCGCAAACAATTATGATGCATGTCCGGTTTAATACGCATGGCATGGCAAAGTGCACAAGCAATCCTACAAATTAAGTGGAGCTCAATATGCAACGGTGCATATTGACGAAACACCATGATAAGTTACTTAGTTCGATCTCGTTTATGTACACAACAATATTAAATGTTTATTAACATGGCAAGGGAGTGAAGCAAAGTAAAACTACCTATCTAGTCAAGTTTAAATGAGGCTGGAAGCAACGAACAACAATTCCGGAAACTCCTCATATGCATATATTAGGTTTGGTACTGTTCTGCCCTAAACATAATTTAAAGTTGTTAAACATGCAAAGTGATGTCACCATGATAAACTAGGCAAAATTCTACCCCATTTACATATAAAGATTATTTAAATCCGAGCTACGGTTAATTAGTTATGAATTAAATCATTTTAGCAAGTAATTTAAGCAAATTTAAACAAACAACATTTTAAACATTTTAACATGGCAAGAAATTGACATATTATTAATCTACACATAATTTTAAACAAGTTTCATAGATAAATTATTTTGAACCGATACACGGTTTGAGAGTTATTATATGCATGAAGTGCAAGGGTGTTTCTGCAAAGCTGGCAGTCTCTGGAAAAATTGTTAAATCGCAGATCTGGGAAAAAAAGGCTATGGGCCGAAACTGCACATGGGTCAATAGTGCAAAAAGAGAGGGAGCGGCTCACCCATGGGCCTCGGCCCGGTCGGTGGTGAGGGACATAGGCATGCCGGCTTGCGGCTGGGCCATGAAGAGGAGACCGGTGGAGGCAGATCCAGGCCTTGAGTGCTGCGGTGGCCCACGCGGAGCTAGGCCCTCCCTTGCGCTAGAGCTGGGCTGGATCTACAGGCGTTGGAGGGGTGGCAGCCCAGGCACGCGCTTGCGCGAGGTGCAGTCAACGGGGCGAGCGGCTGCGCTCGTCTTTGATTCAGAGGAAGTGGGCGCAGCGCTAGTCTTCTTGTTCGAAGCAGAGGAAGCAAGCGGCAAGAACTGCAGCGGCAGGCTTGGCGCGAGACGAACCCAGGCGGTCGCAGTAGGCCTTCGGCGAGGTCAGCAGGGTAAGGACGGCGGCGACCGGACGTGGGAGCGGGCGAGGGCAGCAGCTGGGTTCGGATCCGGCAGCCGGTGCCTCGTTGGGGAGCAGAGGACAACCGTGGCCTCGGGTCTCTAGCGATGCGACGACAACGGGGAGGCAGCGGCAAGCTCCGTGGGACGGCGCCAGATCAGAAGGAGAGGAGGGCCTCGGCGTTGTCTCTCCGACGAAGCGGCGGCGCGGAGATGGTTCTGGCGAGGATGAGGAAGCAGGAGGCGCTGGAGGACCACTTCAACGGGGATGCGGCGGATCTCACCGAGGACGGAAGAATTGGAGGCGAGGCGTCCGGGTCCGGTGGGTGGCGGCACCAAGGCTTGCCAGACGGGACGGGCTAGCGCGATGGTGACCTGCAGGAGCTTGACGGCGACTGCTGCTACAGAGAAACAGAGAGAGATATGAGCGAGGGACAAGGGGAAAGAAAAGACACGGGAAGATCCAGAGGAGGGGGACGTGACGTTCCTGCTAATTGCCGGCGAGGAGTGACTTGGGAGCCTCAGGCACGAGGAAAATCAGCGAGCGGCGCGGGTTAGTTGGCTGCAGAAAACGAGGTGGATCTGGATCGGGGAAGAACCCGATGAGAGAGTGGCGGCGGCTGGGAGGATCCCTAAAAATTAGGGTTGTCCAAAATGGACTAGGGATAGACTATATATATATAGTAGGTGGGTTGCCTTAGGGGTATATCGTCCCTCTGATCGCAATCGAACGATCGTGAATAAAATAGCTAGGAAGTCCAAATAAGAAAACGGTGACGTTTTGTAGACGTTTGGGGATGACCCGGATCCGACGGTGACGACTGCCTGGGTCGGGTCCGGGACAATTTCGGACGCGCACGAGGAGGGCCGCGGGCTGACGAGAGAGGTTAGGTTGGACCTGGCGGTAGATAGTGAGCTGTGTAGACGGTCTCGAGCTGAGAGAAGAGAAGAGAGGAGGCCCGGCGACTGTTTTCCGGAGACCGAAAATGTCCGATGTTAGACCGGCTATACTGCCGCTATAGTAAATCGCTTGGGCGTCAAACGGTCTCCGAATGCGATGAAACTTGGCAGGCGGCCTACCTACAACATAACAACACCACATGCCAACTTTCAACCCATTCCGAGAACATTTTCTGGCCACTTATAAAATAATATTTCGGACGTGCCGCGGGCGTGTGCAAGTGTGTCTGGGCTCAGAACGGACAACGGACGAAACTGGGGGAACCCGGACGGATGCATGTTTTGAAAACATGATGATGCAATGCACATGATGACATGTTAAGATGCAGCACGCAAGTAGATGACATGGCAACAACCACGAATAACTGGACGACACCTGGCACATCGGTCTCGGGGCGTTACAACACTCCACCACTACGAGTGGATCTCGTCCCGAGATCTAGAATGACACCGGAGGGAAAACGGAAGAGAAAGAGAAGAGGTAAAACTAAGTTGCTCCTTTGACAAACGAGTGAAACCAAAGAACCTTCAGAAGTTGAACAACTTGAAAGTAAGAATGCAACGAAGTAGAACAAAGTTGAAAGCACTCCGGTAGGGAAGAGGAACAAGGAAGAACAAATTCGTATGACACTCCGGTTAAAACAAGATAGAGGGGAAAAGAATGTTATAATTTGGGTAGCACTTCGAGTGATAATGGAAGGAACTGAACATTTATCTTGACAACCAAGATGATGGGTTGAAGAGAGCAACATCACAAAGCCTCCGGAACAAAAGTAAGAATGGTATGGGATGAACGACGAGAAAACAAGATCTTGAGGGAGCACGCTTACAACAAGTGCTAGAATGGAGTTGCTGGAAAACCAACAACGAAAAGAATAAGCTTGATATGGTCTTATGGAATACATCTCAAATTATGAGGTGACAACCTGCGACTCACGGGAAAAGAATTGTATTGATATAGACAAGGATACGAGAAAATATTTCACCGGGAGGGTAAAAGAAGAACTTGGGTCATTTATAAGCACCATAAATAGCAACAATCCTTAGAGAAAGCTTTAGGTGAAACATGACACCAGATAACTCCAACAAAGAGGTTGGTGGATTTGAGATACCTCATTCTTAACAACATGTGAATCATGAAACATGAACTCAAATTATCAAGAATGACATAATACCAACTCCAATGATATGGTTGAAAGAATTGCACTCCGGATAGCAAGATGAAGAAAACTTGAGCTCCTCGGAAAAGAATCTTGATGAACACTTCAAGAAGGAATATAAATCCTTGATGAACCATCATGTAGAACCTTCATGAGAACTCCGGTAAACAAAAGGTAACGAAAAGAAAGAGAAGTTGAGAACACAAGGTAAAGCCTTGTAATGATTTAGATGAATCTCCGTGGTGAAATAATTGAGAGAACTTGGAACTCCGGGAAAAGAAAGATGAACAAAAGAAATCAAGAATTTGATGAGCCTCCGGAATAGGGAATTGAGTTCAGTCGATGCAACAAGAATAAGAATTACATTATGCCTATCCTTCACCAATTAAATTGATGACAAAAAATGGATTTGGCATACTACTCATTCTCGTATCAAGGATTAAAAGAGATATAACATAAACTTAATGGACCACCGGTAGGATTGAAACAATGAATGAATTGATATGATGAAGAAGGAAGAGAACACTTGAGCGAACCACCGAAAGAATTGAAAATGATCGAAGTAGGGGTGCATCACCGGTAAGAATTAGCAAATGAACGAAGGTGCTTGAGACAAACTAGATACATGAGAACGAAGAGATCAAGAACTGATTAGAGGATATTTGATTGATGCACCGGCAAGATAGGAGAATGATAACTGGCAGCTGAGAATGAATAAACCTGAATTGATGGACTCCGGATAACAAACTGAGAAGACTCTTGAATTACTCCGGATAGGTGAAAAGAATTCTCACGATCAAAACAATTACAGGAGGATGGCAACAAGCTAGAATCACGAATCTTGAAGAGAATGGAGCAAGATTAAAGAGAAACTCTTCTTCGGTCTTCAAAATGATGAGAAACATCACCAAGAATTATTTAGACACTCCAGAAGAATCAAAATGAAGAGGTTGAGCCAACAATGAAAAGAATTGTGAAAGATCTAGGAGAAATACATATGACTGATGATGAATCATTCTTACGTCAAACTTTAAAAGGAATTTAGGATATCTCCGGGAAATAAGAAGAGTCAGGTAAGATCCTGGGGATAGACCTGTGGGTTAGGGCCCACTCAAAAGAAACAGCGTTGAAATGATTTAAAAGAGAGGTTGCATCGGTTGAATTAAATGACTTGAATGAGATAACATCCTCGAAAGATCTTGAAAGAATCTTGAATGACAAGATGAACCTTTTGAGAAAATTTGAGCACTCCGGGACAATTGAATAGCGAGAGGTGAAAGATTGAGAATTGCACCAGCATGAGAAAGCATTGAAAACGAGGAAAGGGATATGATCAACACCAAAAGCTTGACTTGAAACCACCGGAGAAGATAAAAGAAACGAAGAATGATGAACTAGAAACTCCGTTAGTAACTTCATGAGAATCACCGGATAAGAACATGAAGGAAATAGAATGGAGGGACCTCCATAATAAATGGATATTTGATAAAGAAATCCGAGTCCTCGAAGAAAAAGGGTGGGT